>NC_037529.1:2935050-2936371 GCF_001531365.2 Cynara cardunculus var. scolymus
TATATATATATATATATATATATATATATATATATAAGTTGGTTCAAATACTAACCCATTTTTTTGTGTTAACTATGCTAACCAACATCAACCAATCATGTTCCATCTTTAGTTATGTTCAAATGTAACTCACATATTAAGTGTAAGAGTATTTAGGTAATTTGTCATTTTTATGTAACTCCCCAATATTTTAATTGGGAGTTACAAATCTTAAAATATCACTAATTGATCTTCATGTAATAATGACATGAAGTTTCACATTTGTTCATCTTACTGATTTTTACATTTCATTCTTCCTACAATGGTTTTGATATTGTAAATTTCAAAAAAGTCCATTTTGTAAAGATTCCGTTATAGTCCGAGTAATATGGATAATCATAGAGTAAAACATATCGATAACAATGAGAATGAAAAAAGCGTCTACGAATACATTCGGATTTCGAATTCTGAAAGTGAAGAAAATGATCAAACCGTTCACGCACATGTTCACTCAAACGTCGACACGTGTTCACTTGTGCACATATGTGTCAATTGGTTCACACAATATGTCCATTTGGTTCACACACATGTTTCAATTATTCATTAGGTTCACACATCCAAACTTGTATGCATTTCGCTAAAATCATCCATCGTTTTGATGAATATTATGAACCAAATTTTTCGCTAATGATATACACTATTGATCGTATAGATTGGAAGTTTCGTAGTTGATTGGAGGTTACAAAATCGTCTGAATAATATAGGTTCACGATGTGATGCGATTTTTTTACAAAATTACCTTTTGAACAGTTGTTTATAGACATCTCATTTAATACATTAATTAAATGATTATTTTTGTAGTCTCATTTAATAAGGACCGTTTGATGAGAAAATGAACGATCAAGATCGGTTAGGATAGTTTGCACAATAGTTTGAGTTAGTATTTGAACCAACCCCTTATATATATATATATACTAGAAGGTACTCGCGCAATGCAGCGAGATACATCTTAATTTTAATATTTCATTTTATTTTTTATCTCAAGCGATGTTATAGGTATGGTCTTATGTGATTTTGAACAAAACGATGATGTTTTTATTTTTGAATAAAATATAAGTTTGAATATATCATAAAAATTTGACAAAAATATATATATCGATGCTAGTATGAAATTAATTATTTAACATTTCTATTTTTTGTGTACTAATTTAATTCAATTTTTTTATTATAATTTAATTTAGGTTTAATAACGAAGTAATTATATTTGGTTTAATAATATAATTTTTTTATAAAGATAATAATTAATTATTTTGTTAGAACTTGATAATTATCTTAATTATAT
>NC_037529.1:2937786-2943983 GCF_001531365.2 Cynara cardunculus var. scolymus
TTTATCATGTATTTGATTGTGTTTATCTGCAGTTAGTTACACGAATTCATATATGGGATGAAATCTTTTAGGGATAAACGAGTTTAAGAGTTTTTAAGAGTTTTAGTCAAATGCTTTATAATATAGTATATATATATATATATATATATATATATATAGAGAGAGAGAGAGAGAGAGAGAGTTTGGTTCAAATACAACTCATTCTATTTGTACAACCAATGCAACCCAATAAATTGAGATATTTATGGAAATGATGAGAGTTCATTTATTATGAATTAAATATTTATGGAAGATGAATATGGTTCATTAATTATGATCGATACTTTATATTGGGAAACAATAAAAACTTCTATAAAATCACATATTAATCAAATGAAATGGACGTTGTATAATAACCAACCTATATATATATATATATATATATATATAGGGTTGGGTTCACGTGAGACCAAAGGTTTTTCGTGAGACATGTAAGAACAATTTATGTTCATTGATCAACTTTATAAGCTAATGATCTAATGGTCTAAAGTTGCAAGGTGACAATTTTGTAATTATTGAGAAGTCTCGTGGCATTTATGAATGTTCAGATCTGACGATTGTAAATCTAATCCAATGGTTGAGAATTGGTCTTACGGGTCTCACGAAAAACCATTGGTCTCATGTAATCCTAAATATATATATATATATATATACATATATTTTAGCTAAATGCTTATTAATGTTATATATATATATATATATATATGTGTGTGTGTGTTATATTTGGCATCTTTAACAAGTTTTTGGAAAATTGATAGAAATAGCCAATCAAGTCTCATCTCTTCACTTTATAGCCACATTTTCAATAAATTGACAGAAATAGCATGAGATGATAGAAGTAACCACAACTTGCATGATCGCCTTTTTGCAGTATAATATTAAGAAAAAATAGACATTACACAAGTTGCGTAAGTGCTAGTTGTGTAATATCTACTTTTTGCTCATTCATGTAGACATTACCGTAGTAGCACTTTTGTGACTTGTAGAAAGTCTGCTTTTTCTGAATATTATATTAAAAAGTGCAACTTGTATTATCTCCGGCTATTTCGGCCCATAAGTTGAAAAAGATGCTATAAAGTGAAAAAGGAGATCAAATTAGCTTCTTTTGAACAATTTGCCCAAGTTTTTTTATCGCACTTTTAAAATAAAACGACTTTTTTATCCTTTTTATATAATATTTTTTGGGAAAACTGGTATCAGAATAATTGTTTGATCGTATAAACTTAATTGATATAGACGTTTGATCGTATAAACTTAAGTAATATAAAGGTTTGATCACTTTCTTTTTGCAGTTCCCTCTTGTTTCTCGATGTGGCCGAATCCGAAAACTGGTATCCGAACACCGGGAAAACGCGATATCGAAGGTAGAACTTCTTAGTTTACCAGGAGGTATCGAGACATTTGAGCAGGCTGCTAAATTCTGCTACGGTATCAATTTCGAGATCACATCATCGAACGTTGCTCAGCTATGTTGCATCGCCGATTACCTAGAAATGACCGAGGATTTCTCGACCCGAAACCTCAGTTCCCGTGCCAACGAGTATCTCGACACCGTGGTCACCAAGAATCTCGAAATGTCTGTTGAGGTCTTGAAACAATCCGAAAATTTGCTCCCATTAGCCGATGATCTAAATATAGTCACTAGATGCATCGATGCTATCGCTTCCAAGGCTTGTGTCGAGCAAATCGCGTCGAGTTTCTCGAGACTCGAGTATAGTAGCTCGGGCCGGCTTCATATGAGTCGGCAAGTGAAGGGTGAAACTGATTGGTGGATCAAAGATTTATCGGTTCTTCGAGTTGATTTGTATCAAAGAGTTATGAACGCGATGAAATGTAGAGGGGTGAGGCCGGAAAGTATCGGTGAATCGCTCATGAGTTATGCCGAAAAAGAGTTAACGAGCTTATACAATCTGAACGGTAAGAAAACCGGGAGTCATGGTGGTTCAAGTCACGAAGGAATCGTGGTACAGACCATTGTCAGTTTACTTCCGGTCGAGAAACTTGCGGTGCCGTTAAGTTTCCTTTTCGGGCTTTTGCGGACCGCGGTGATGCTCGATTGCACCGCAGCGTGTCGGATCGATCTCGAGAGACGGATCGGGTCGCAGTTAGACATAGCAACGCTTGATGATCTTCTGATTCCGTCTTTCCGGCATGCAGATGATACGTTGTTTGATGTCGATGTGGTTCATAGGATTCTGGTTAGTTTTTCACAGCAAGATGATAGTGATGATGAAATGGAAGATGGTGACGGTGATGGCGATGGTTCAGGGTTCGAGTCCGATGGGCCTGGTTCACCATCGCAAACGGCTTTAGTCAAAGTTTCGAGGCTGGTCGACAATTATCTCGCTGAAATCGCACCGGAAACGAACCTTAAACTCTCTAAATTCATCGCTGTTGCGGAAAGTTTGCCGGCACACGCTCGCACGGTTCATGACGGTCTGTATCGATCCATCGATGTTTATCTCAAAGTACGTTTTTTATATACATGCTTTTGATGCTATTTAGCACAACAAAATCTGTTTTATAGGTCGTCAAATATGTCTTAATATCATAAAAGACTGTTTTATACGATCGTAGGATCTTTTAATTTCAAACCCACCCATCAATCGTGTTTGATACGAGGATTGATCCGGTGCATCTCATCCTAATATGCATTCAAGGGTGGAGATCTTTCTTACGTTTCTCACTTTAACTCTCCTTCTCACTCGAACCCAACCTTTATATATATAACTATATACATGTATATAGTCAGGTTCTTACGAGAATAACAACCAAAGAAAAGAAAAGGTCGAATCGAATGTGATTTTACTCCATAATCATGTGTAAAATCCCTTGTGATTCACGAGGTCATGAGCCAAGCCGCCCGCTCACTATTGCATAGACCGTGTTCTGTAATCACATGTGATTTCAATGCAAAATCAGATACGATTTAACCGTTTTTTCTGTGCTTTCGATACCATTCTTACAAAACTAAACCTGCAGGCTCACCAGGGTCTATCGGAATTCGACAAGAAGAAGCTCTGCAAATTAATCGATTTCCATAAACTCTCACCGGAAGCTGGCGCACACGCCGCCCAGAACGAACGCCTTCCTCTTCAATCCATCGTTCAAGTTCTGTACATCGAGCAGCTAAGCCTGAGAAACGCATTAGGCTGCAGTTACCCTGACGACAACCACCTGAAACCACCGGTCCACCACCAATCGTGGCGGATCAACAGCGGAGCTCTCAGCGCCGCCATGTCTCCAAAAGACAACTATGCATCATTGAGGCGCGAAAACCGCGAGTTGAAGCTCGAGTTGACTCGGTTGAGAATGCGATTGAACGATTTCGAGAAGGAACATGTGTCGATGAAGAGGACCATGGAAAAATCGAACTCACGAAAGTTTATGAGTTCGTTCTCGAAGAGAATAGGTAAATTTCATCTATTTGGGCATAGTTCTTCTTCAAGAGGATCAAGTTCTCCATCAAGGCATTCACAGAGAACAGATTCTAAGGTTACAGTGAGGACAGAATGAAGCAAGTTTACCGAACGTTTACACGGTAAGTGTTTACTGGGTGTCACTTAGGGCTGTTTGGTTGGTTTTCCATTAAGTCCTGTATGGATAAAGACGTTTTTATGAATTAATATGTCTGTGTAAATAGGAAAGATTTTTGTTTGAGAGAATTTTTTATAGATAGAATGAGCATTTTTTTAATTGGGAAAGACAAGATTGGAAAACACTTGGATTTTTGCATAAAACTCATTTATTAGACCACTACCAGACATCCATGTATAGCTGATCAAATAAGCTGTGAGTCTCATTAAGCTGATAACAAATAGGCCCTTACTTTACTGGGGGAGTATAGCAAAAAACGAGAATCTTACCTAGTAAGTGAAAAAGAAGACGTTTTAAGGTAAAAGACGCTTACCAATAACTCAATTTGATGGTTGTTACACGATAAATAAGTAAGGTTGGTTACTCTTGTTGGTAAACGGTTACTGGTAAATGATTATAGATTATCCCTAACTTGAGCTAAACTTGATGGTGTTTAAATTACAACTAATCTTACCCAGTTGTTGGTAAGAAACTGGGTAAGATTAGGTAAGTTTTTTTGACGGAGATGATCATACCTGGTTGTTATTAGTTGCCGCTTAAGATCTTACCCGTTTGTTTAACGACCAAGTAATATTGTCAATGTTTTTGTTTGATTGTTGTTTAAGAACCACGTAAGTGTAAGATTTCACACCGTTTGGGAGAGAATTAAAATTGGCTTATAGGGATAGGACACATCATCTATCAGACTCGTTTTAGAACCATGAGTTCAGGTGTGGACAAAGTTGACAATATCGTTATCAGGTACGAGTAGCCTGTGTTACAAATAGTATTAGAGTCGGGAACTAGGCTGGTTTGTCCTTGAGGACTTCGGGACCCTAAGGGGTGGATTTTAAGATCCCACGTTGGTCGGAAATCTATTAGGCGCGTTTTAAAACCATGAGTCTAAGTGTGAGAAAAACAGACAATATTTAGTACCGTTAACTTGGGATGTTACAGTAAGATTTATATTAGCAACAAGGTAACATTGGCTAGAAAACTCAAAAAGCTCGACATGAATTCAAGTCAGACTTGTCATATGTTTCAAGGTTATAATTTGTATTTAAACTTAGGACCGTTTACCAAATGTTTACCGGGTTACCTTATCAAAAAACATTCTCAACCATCAAAATAGATTGTTAGTAAGCGTCTTGTACTCATTAAACGCTTATCAGGTAGGAGTCTCCTCCATCACTTATCACGTAAAATTCTCGAACCTTACTATGCTTCTTACCAGATAAAAAAACTGGTCTTTGTCATGCTCACGCAGTAAATGACCTATAGACTTGTCTACACGTTCAGACGAACCGATGTTAAAGTCACTAAAACCAGCCATACTCTTATAACAATAGACTTGTTTCAAGATGCAGGAAACAAGAACTCAAATAACTCAAATAACTTAACAACAGACTTAAAAAGGAAAGAGATCTGAACCACCCGAATCAGGATCTTAAGCTGCCGATCTGGTATAGAACCGGATCCCGACAGCGACACCCAAGATGAGCAATGGAACCAAGAATTGCAGAATCTTAATGATGAACTCGGTCGTCTTGTCTTGGTTGTAGTGAGCCTGCTTTGGAGCTGTGTACTCAACCTTGCTGGGGATCGTTGCTGTATCGATATCCCCGACATAGAATTCATCCATCATCGATTTAGCAGTCGTGCTGTGGCCCACATCTTCGAAATCATCGGTTGCATCCTTTCCTGCAAAGTTCATCACATTCTTGCGATTACGACACATCTAATGAAAGTTTCATGTCTTATACATTTTCCATCATAGGGATCACTTCGAACTAATGAAGGAAACGGTCGTTTTTTGGGAAGGGTGTCCCAGGCTATACCTGGACAAATCCCGGCAAATTGTGACCGCAAGAAATCAGCCCTCATAAACACAATGGCCACAATTGTTGTGTACGCCTAAAATCGAACCCTAGGCCGATAGGATATTCCACCACAACCCCCAAGACCTCAACCACTACATCACAACCCCAACTCGTCACAATTGCTTACCTTGTTTGTATTGTTTTGTGTTTCCTAGAATGTTGTGCCTTTGTGCTTCTTGTGAGGATATGTGAAACCCGGATAGATTATTCTCTAAAAGAGTCATTGAGAAGAGCAGAGGGGTTCCAACATATATAGAGGAGAAATGATCAAGTCTAGCTATGTAAAACTCTTAAATGTTTCTTATTTATCCATTGCTTTAGAAACAAAAAAGTAGTAAGTTATTTGTGGATGTCCAAATTGTGTTTTAAGACATGTATTTCAGATGGTACCCAAACCATGAATCTATGTGGGTACCGTTATAAAAATGGTCCTTTTGATTTGCATTTCATAGACTTAGTATAAAGATTATGCATTCGACATTACCGAAAAAACTACTCTTTAGGTAAAGGCCAAGTTTGCGTACATCTTATCCCTCAGGCCCCAATTCCGTGTAGGTTTTACTGGGTTCGTTTGGTTTCCTTAGGTTCTTATGCTACATTCAACCCTTAGGGCAGAGAAAAGATCCACATACGACCAACCCCAAATAAATTAGGGTGCTTTGATGTCCAGATAGGATATAATAGAGCAAGAACTGGAAAGGA
>NC_037529.1:2943998-2953581 GCF_001531365.2 Cynara cardunculus var. scolymus
GGGCAGAGAAAAGATCCACATACGACCAACCCCAAATAAATTAGGGTGCTTTGATGTCCAGATAGGATATAATAGAGCAAGAACTGGAAAGGACGGGGCAGATAAAATCGCCAATTTACCCAAAATGAGTTATTTATATCTTTTGTGTATTTTGATTAATTTATGTAATTTATTAAATTATAATAAAATAAATATATTTTATAACAAAATTTATCATTAGAAAGTTTCTGTCAAGAAAATTAAAATGACACCAAAATAAAAAGTTTATGTAGTTTTCAATTTTTATTTTATACCTTTTCTATATTATTTTTTAATTACTAATAACTAAAAAATTATATAAATTAACCAAAATATAGAAACCGTATAAAAATAATATTTTGAGGACCATAAAATGAAATTTTAAAGAGCATAAAATACAATAAATAAAATTTAAAGAACGAATAAAATGTAAAGAGGGACGAGTATTTGATGTTTTAGAAGAGAATTAGGTTTTATTTTGAGTTATATAGGTTTGTTCCATGGAGTAGGGGTGAAACACGCATGTTCCACTATGTTCATATATGTTCAACATAAAAGTGTTGTCAAACATGGAACAGTGATTCATGTTCTGTTCTGTCATGTCTAGTGCATCAAACGCACCCTTAAATTAACATTTGGTATGCAAACTTGACTGGACCAGAACGAATAGGACTGGATTACACAGGATTAGACAAGTTGTATATCGAGTGTTTGCTACGATTAGGATCGAGAACTATGTACAAGTTGCCCTGAATATTATTCATTGGTTTTAAAGATGGTGGTACCTGTAGCTGACAACAAAACATCATCTCCACCAGGATGATCCTCCAAGAACTTCGTCACATCAAACACCTGCACCAAGACATTGAACCCTAATTATTATCAAAACAACTCAGTGCACGAACAAATACGAAGACCTAAATTTTCTTTTGGGAACTTTGTGACTGCAATTTATCAATATCCATGGTCATCACTACAAATGTTCTTTCTTATTATATGAAGAAAACCAATCAAAAATGGATAAATCTAAGGAAACTATCATCCTAATTGTCATAACCATTTCATTTTTTGCAAGATCCTTTCGCAAATTTAACGATTTGGATACGATATACTGGTGAAAAATTGATCATGATTCAATCCCCAATGCAAACCCTAATTCAAAATTCTATTAGTCTGACCTAATTAAGACAGATAATGCTCCACTATCTGGGTCAACGAAAACCCCCGAATTATTTGATATAACAACTACCATTAAATTTATAACATTCAACAGCGAAAAAAGCTGAAATCACTATCAAAACGATCAAATCCACATAAATTAGTCATCAATAACACAGAAGTTTCCGATATATTCAAACAAATTAACAAACCGACTGAATTCACCTGCCACACAAAACACACAGTTCCATCAACGTCACTGGTCAAATTTCAAATCAAGTCAAACGAAAATTTTCAATTATTCAAATGAGATCTCCACCAATCCCAATCTACACATGAATAGTAACGTAAATCGACGATTTCAATCTTTTTTTTCAAACATATGAACATATATACGCACCTTGCCATGGATTATGAGCCAGCAATCTTTGGGATCGTTGTGCTCAGCAACCTCTTTCAAAGTAAATGCTTTACCCATAGGAGATCGCACAAAGAATACAGATATGGAGTAGATCTGTAATGGCGATCTGTGAAGATGGCGATCAGATGACTTTAAAGAGCAAAAATGGAGGTGGATGGTCAAAGATTTAGGTGGGTAACTTATGGTGGTTGTTGAGAAGAGGGAAAGGAGTGGACTGATATCACATAATGTAGGTGCGGGGTTGGTGAGCAAGTAAAAACAAACAAAGCCACCCAAGAATTTGAGTTGAAACTCTGATTTTTACCATTGGTTAGTGGGTGTTTGGATGTGTTTTTCTAGAGTAAATTACGGGTTTGGTCCTTGTGGTTTAAGAAATTACAGTTTTGGTCCTTATTCATTTACTATTTTTATTTTTATGGTGAGTAATTTATTGTTGTTTCGGTCCTTGGTTTACAATTCTTTATTATTTTGGTCCCTTCTATTTTAAGGTAGGAATTAAATCGGGGACGATAATAACAATAAATTGTAAACTATAAGAACGGAAATTAACCACAAGGGTAGTGCCTGATTGGTTTGAGCTTGGCTCCAAAGGTCAAAAGTACCAGGAGGTCACAAGTTCAAATCTAATGAGAAATAAAAATCCTCTTGTGGCCACGAAGGTCCAAATGCAATGACTCCGGGCTTTCTGCAAAGCAGCTGGTCGTCATGGGATTAGTCGGCTCGCATAGCGGATTGGATATTCAGGTTAATCAACAACAACAAAAAACGAAAATTGTAATTACTAAACATCGAGAACGAAAATCAAAATAACTAAGAAACCACAAAGACAAAATTCATAATTTACTCGTGTTTCTCAGAGTAAGTTACGTTTTTAGTCCTTGTGGCTTGTTAAAAATCGAGATTGTTTTTCTTTTGGTTTAGAAATTGCGGTTTTCATTCTTATGGTTTGTAATTCATATTTTTGTTCTTATGTTGTATAATTTGTTGTTGTTTCGGTCTCTGTGTTTTACAATTGTTTGTTGTTTTGATCCCTTGTACATTAAGTTAGGAATTAGTTTAGGGATAAAAATAGCAATAAATTGTAAATTATCACACATGGTATTGTGATCAAAGAGTTCATTAGCAAAATGCATAATATCATGATAAAAAAAGTCAACTATCAATTTGAGTGTCACTGTCAATTATCTTGGATAGAGACGTCGAACTCACGTTCGGGTTTTGAAGAAGTTATCAGTGATAACTAGGAACGAAGATGAATTTGAGTACTCCTTATAGAGATGGGAACTTCTACCCTCGAGTATATTGTTCTGAATGGGGAGTTGATTTCTATACTTGATGTGAAATACGTGACAGAGGGGTTGGGGATGGTTCCACGTGATTCTAACCCGACCCAATTGATTCTTGTATTATATTATTAATATTATATTATAACTTATATATATATATATATATATATATATGTCATATTGATTTTGTCACTTTGTTACTAAGTGACTGCTTGACGGGTCCCAATACCTAGCAGCGATTCCTCCCCCCACCATCCCGAAACCGGCAGGGATCAGACGAGACCAGGATGAATGACATTAACAGGAAGCAAGATTGGGGATTAGGGTGTATTCTCCATTCATCATCAGTCTCGTTTATATTCCTAATTGCTTACCGTCTCTAAACAAATGTTCATAATCAAATAACTATCCAGACACTTAAGAATGTACCACATAATTCAGGATTTTCTTTATTTTTAGTAATACTTTGTATTTTTTGTGTAGTGTAATGTTTTGGTCATTTTTACTAAAATCAATAATAAATGACAATAATTAGAAAGGTGGTCATCCCTTCTTAGATATTTTTTAGTGGATTTATAACTTTTGATAAAGGTTGGTGCCTTTCAATGTCTTTTAAAAAAATACAAAATTAAATCATATTAATATAAAATATAAGAGTATCTCCAACAACTATGTTAAAATAAAGAATTTTTGGAGATTTAACAAAAAGAAAATTGTTGTAATAACCATGCTAAAAAGGAAAGAGAGAAAAGGTGAAATCTCTAAATTTAAAGAAATTTCTAATACTCTGTATAGGATATATAAATAATATTTTAATTTTTTTTCTATAATTAAAAGATATTAAAAATAAATGTTTACAAATTTTTTATTAGATATGTTGAATATTTTAATAATATAGTTAATGTTAAGTGCATCTCTAACAGTTATGTTGTAATAAATTTTTAGTATTTAGAAAAGTTTTGTACTCCAACTTTCCAACGAAAAAGAAAAGGAAAATAAATGTTTAAGGTAGTAAAATAATATATTATAATATGTATTAATATTATAATAATAGAATTAATAATATAATTGCTAAAATAAAGTATCTGTTGAATTTAGGTGCAACTTTTTCTTACATATTTGAATTTTAATACTTTATTTTATAAAAAAAATAAAAAATGACTGTTGGATATGTTTTAAATTGTTGAAATAGAATAGCCGGTTGAGTTGAATATATAAAATTTTAAAGATTTTTATTTTTAATGCTCTATTTAAAAAACCTAAAATTGTATCGTGCAATGCAATGAGGGTCTGAAATATATACTTTGTTTTGTTGTTTGTTTTCTCGATTTTGTTTTACGGGTCGGATAGATTTAGAGATGAGTTGGTTATATTTTATTTTAAACTATATATCAATTAGGGTTTCAAAATTAAGGATTATAAAATGCTAATTTTATGGTTCAATCTATTTAATTTAAGTTTTAGAATGAATTACGGATTTGGTCCATATGGTATGTCAAAATTAAAGAGTAACGTCCATAAACTCAATTCATTATGGATTTGATCTTTGTGGTATGCATTTTGTTATGACTATAGTCTCTGTGACTGATAGAGTCAGCTAACCTAGTTAACTTAAGAGTAAAAAAATACCAAGATACCCTTGATTTTAACTTTTTTCTATAAAAAATAAAAAGTTAATGTGTGTGTGTGTATATATGTACAAAAAACATATACACATACAATACGTACAATGACCAAACAAAGTTGAAGTCATTTGGTAAAGTTGCATTCCCCATCGGTGAAGTCATCTACCTCTGTTGAAACCATTCCTGAACGGAGCTCTCCCCCTTCCCCCTCCCCCCCATCTGATCAAAGCCTTTACATATAAATCATACGGTATTTACTATAATTTCCACAAAAAACCCTTATCATATGGATCTTTGTCGATGTTAGTGGAGTTAGATTAAGAACGAAGTTAGGGTGGAGGAAAGTAATAGCAACGACGACCAATGAAAAGTGTCCATCAATTGAGTAGAGGGAGTGTGGTGGTCACAATGGTTTCTACTTGTCTTACAGGGAGAGCAACATGTAGCATATGGGTGGTGGTCAGTGGAAATAGAGGGGGAAGAGATGAGTAGAGTAATGGTTGTTGGCGACAAAGTGAGAGAAGCAGTGAAGGGAGATTATGGATCCGATTAAATGAAGATGGGTTGGGGAGACTGGGTGAAAAGGGCGATCCATGGAGATGATTGATTGGAAAGGTGGGAACGGAGGAGTTTGGTAAGCCATGACTGCCGGTGAGAGTAAGGATGCAGGGGGTGGGGTGGGGCGCTAGTGAAGGAAGGAAAAAGAGTGTTTGAGATGGGTTGTATCAAAATTCTCTTTTGTCCTGAGTGGGAGGGAGGAGTTTGGTAATTCATGGCTGCCGGTTTGAGAGTGAGGACACAAGGGTGGTGGTCGCTGGTGAAGGAAGGAGAAAGAGAGTATGAGATTCCGTATTTGATACAGGAATTTAGTAAGCGATATTTGGTCTCTCTAATTTTTATTTTTTTAATAAAAAAAGTCAAAAACAAGGGTATTATGGTCTTTTTACTCTTAAGTTAACTAAGTATATGGACTTCATTGTCAGTAATAAAATGCATACCTCGAGAACCATACCCATAATTAATTGAGTTTAGGGACACTAGTCATAATTTTTGACACACCACAAGGACCAAATATGTAATTCACCCTAAGTTTTATTGCAATTTAAATTTAAAACCAAAAATATATTCTATTTTGGTTTAATTATGACTTGTTTTATAAAACTAGAAGTGTATTCGCGCAACATAACGAGATACATCTCGATTTTAATGTTTCATTTTACTTTGTCATCTGTCGATGTTATAATATTGTTTTATGTAGTTTTAAGAAAAACAATAATGTTTTTATTTTTGAATAAAATATATATCTGGAGATATCTTAAAATATTAAAAAAAATATATCGATATTAATATCAAATCAACTATTTAAATGTTCTTGTTTTGTTGTATAATTTTTTAATTCAACTTTTTCTATTATAATTTAATTTAGATTTAATAACCAAGTAATTTTTTTTGATTTAATAATGTAATTTTTAAAAATATAATAATTAAGTATTATGTTATAACATAATGATTATCCTAATTATATTTTAGATTTTTTATATTTAAAATGGAATGTTTATCTAGTATTTGATTATGTTTATCTGCAGTTAGTTACACGAATTCAAACATAAAGCTTAAATAAGTTGTGCGTAATATTTGTAATTTTAGTTAATTATATAGCAGTAATGCTTAAAAAGTTGTTTTTATGATATTGTATCAAATACATTATAATATAGTATAGAACTATAGATAATGATAAAGTATTTTGTCGGTGGTCAATAATCGTTTAATTTAAATGATAATTATACTTAATGTATTATATATTCAAAATTAAAAAGATAATATATATTAATAAAAAAATAAAAATGAGGTGCATTATCTTGTATTTTGTCGTGTTTATCGATTAGTTATATGAAGAGTTTTATAATTTCAGATATTCTATAATTCTATAAAATAAAAATAAGTGTTTAACCTAGAAGTGTTTATCTACTGTTTATTTACAGTTAGTTACACGAATTCATATATTGAGATTTAATAAGTTGTAATTATACACAATTTACTTGTAATTTTGAATTTTAAGTGATGTACATCATGTATATTTTTTTAAAAAGTTTTTATCAAATACTTTATAATATAGTATATATATAGATAACATACTCGGGTAATGCAGTTGTATATCGATTTTAATGTTTCAATTTATTATTCGTCTATGTCGATTTTATATGATTTGAAAAAAATATTATGTTTTTATATTTAAATAAAATATAATTTGAAGACCACATAAAAATTCAAAAAAAAAAATACCATTATTAATATCAAATTAACAATTTAAAACTTGTATTTTTTTTTGAAGTTTTTTAGTTTATTTTCAAACATATAGCTTTAAAAAATTATACTTTTACAATATGTATTTGTAATATTGAATTTTAAGTAGAACAAATTGCATGAAAAAATAACGTACTTTAACTTGATTCATATTATGGGTAACGTACCTTCGAAACTTTCATTTTGGTACCTAAAATGTAAAGTTTTAAACATTCAAGTATTCAGGTAACCGATCGAAGACTAATTTTAGATTAAAAAAAATTCATATCACTAACCACGTCAGTAAATAATACTAAGTTGGATATCACATCACTTGCCACATCATCATGATAACCGTTTAATGTTTCAACCGGTTATCCGAGTATTTAAATGTTTAAAACTTTACATTTTAGGTACCAAAATGAAAATTTTGAAAATATATCACCCAAAATAGTAATCAAGTTAAAGTACGTTATTCTTTCATGCAATTTTTCTTTTTAAGTAATATGTATTGTTAAACTGTATTTGATATATTAAAAGTTAATTTTTATAATATCTATACTACATATATAAGCATTTAAGACAAAGTCTTAAATACAACTCTTTATGCACAAGTTACAACCATTTTATGCAAGATTTTCAAAAAACTCTTAAGTACAACTCTTCAAACATGTGGTACAAGCTTTTTATGCATTGAGTTTATTAGCAGACCTTGCTTTTTCTCTTCTCCTCTCTTCTTCTTCCCTTTCCAGCTTTCCTTTCCTCTTTCCATCAGAGTCTTCACTTTCTTCACCTTTTACTTTCCCATTTCAAATTCAAAATTCAAAATTCAAAATCAAAGCTTMAAAAGCATGGTCATCTCCTCCACGTCTCTCCAGTCTCCATCTTGCTCTCCTCCACCACAATTCCYATCTTCCCTCGCTTCACTTTCTTAGCTTTGTGATTTCAAGATGGATTCCGACTGCAAGAGTCCACAACACCGTCTAGAGATGATCGAATATTGGGGAATATATTTGATGGTATCCAGGTTCGCAAGCTCCTGTTTGCTGTATTTTTGTTTCAACCATATTTGTGCTATATTTGCTTTTCCTTCTTCAAGAGTTACCAACTGCAGTTTCTTTTATTTCTCAACCCATGATTCAGAGGCCTCTTAAGACTATTGCAAAAAGATCAGGTGATGTCTACATTCCTCGTGGTGTATCTGTCCCAGCTCTTGACAAGGATATACTCTGGGAATTCCAGCCTAAAAAACTAGGTGATTATACATTATCCTCTATTCAGTGGGTTTGTAGCCTGGTGGTGCCAGTTTTTCTAAATATCTTAAGGATGGGTCGTGAAATCTCTATACACCCCTAAACTCTAGAAAATTGTGGATCCTTATGTTCCGAAGTCTGAAGCTGTTTCTGTTATGGAAATTTTGTTAATTTCAATCTGTTTTCTGATGTCAGGCGAGGGAGATCTTGTAACAAGTGGAGATCTGTATGCTGTAAGTCATAACATCCCTATTATTTACAAACTTAAAAAAGTTTTCGCCTGTTCATCTGTATCCAGAATCTTTATTTCCCCTAAATTGTTAACTTCTCTTCTCACTTCTCTACAGACTGTGTTTGAGAACAGTTTAGTGGAACATCACATTGCTTTACCTCCTGATGCCATGGGAAAGATAACATATGTTGCACCACCTGGTCAATACTCATTGAAGGTTTTTTTTGTTAAACTTCTTTTACCATCTTGAACATGCCTTTTATAAATTTTAATATTATCATCATGTTCGTATAGTAACTGATTTGGCATCTAGCAGGACTGTTTTTGTGATGATTTTAGCTTCATTGATATATATATAGGTAAGAATGAAATGCTTGACTTATCTGTAGGATATCAGCAATGTTGTGTTCTAGGATGTCTATAGCTCTATAAGAGGAATAGAAGATAGTTTATTTTCTGTATAATGTAGATGGTTGACTCATTAAGCCTAAATCCCATCTCTTATGATGTGAATATGCAAGCTGGTATATAAAGATGCAATTTTATGGAGATGGAGGGTAGATCAGATCATTATATGCTAATTAAGGTCATGTTGTGTCTGTTTAGAATAAGATAAATGTCTTATCATATTGTTTTCTACAAATCTTTGTAAGTGGTTAGATGGTTGCACCTGACCTATCGCTAAYGAGTCTATTGTACATTGGGATCATATCACTTGGGAGTAGTTATCAGCTGATGCGTAATTTTGTACCTGTGGGATCCTGAATATCACAATTTTGTTTCTATACAGGACACTGTCTTGGAGCTAGAATTTCAAGGTGTCAAAAAGAAATTTACAATGCTTCAGGTTTTCTACCTCTTTTCTAATATGATGATCAACATATATAAGTTTTCGATATCCATTGCACCTGTGATTTCTTACTTTCTGTATTTCTTATTCAGACTTGGCCTGTACGTACACCTAGGCCTGTTGCATCAAAGCTTGCTGCTGATACTCCTCTTCTTACTGGACAGGTACCTATCACTAGCTTATGTAACATTTATGTTTATTTTGGCTTTCTATCATTGCCAATTTGCTTCTTAATGTGATCCTAATAATCTATTGTATGTATTAGCGTGTTCTTGATGCTCTATAAAAATCGTCATAAAAACCATCCAACTTAGAAGATTACTAAGGGGCCGTTACAAAACGCTTACCCGGTAAGTGATTATCGGGTAATTTTTCTTACCGATGAACATGGCAAGAGTCAAAAATCTTACTCGGTAAGAACAATAATAAAGATGGAGAGTTCTTACTCGGTAAGTGA
>NC_037529.1:2953681-2978500 GCF_001531365.2 Cynara cardunculus var. scolymus
TATATGTATACTGACATGGTCAACATGGTGGATTATTCCTACATCTTTTATCTATTTCTTTATATCTCAACAACGATTGGATTATTTTGACTCCTGGTGGGTTTGCAGGGGTCGTCTTGAATTGAACTAAGCAACTATATTATCTTATGTCCAGTGGTTCTTTTTATCTTAGCCAACAACATTTCTACATATGGTATGTTAGGAATTTGCACCTTTTGAAGATATCATCCTGTTGATTAGAAACAACCCTTTAGTTGTATATTCATACATTATGATGCAAAAGTGATTACATATGTGTTATAAGATCAAACAACATGATCTCAAGCCTTTAAAAGAAGCATCAATACATATCATTATTTAAGAACATGGCATTTTGTTGAAGTAATTGGAAGATTGAAAAAGGTTTTATTCTTTTTCTAATGGATACACACAAATCTTGGAAGATTTACTATTTGGCACATACAAGTTGTATGAACAAACTGAAAGTTCAGATAGCTTTCAAGGTTCGTAAGGAACTAAATGGGAAGAGTTGAGGAACCTGTTTAACCATATTTGTTAATCGATGTTAGATCTTTTGATGGTTAAGCTTGTAAACATGTCGATTCATTAAGAACTGAACCTCGACTTTATTACTTTGCGTCAAAAGAAGGTAAGAATTAAAATGCGGTAAGCACTTACCCGATCAATTTACCTTATCGATTAAACGCCACGAATTGAGAACTTTTACCTGGTAAGAGCGATAAATAAGAGCGGCGACGCTTACACGGTAAGCACTTACCGGCTTTATGACATCTTGAAAGAATTTGATATTTCGAAATTGAAAGAATTTGATATTTCGAAATTGAATAAATTTTAATGAACTTTTACATCCCGCCGCATTGCGCGGGTATACAACTAGTAGTAGAGATATAGATATAACCATAGCTGTCAAAGAAATCAGAGTGTTTCAAAAACCGATTACAAAAAAGAGCCCATGAAATTTGGACTTGGGTTTCAAATCCAGGCCCACATGATCAACACAACTTAAACCCTAACATCATAACCCTAGTTCCATACACACATCCACTCCATCTGATTGGAGATCGGAGAGAAGTGAGGCGTAAGAGAGAGAGCGATAGAGGTGAGAAAATGGTGTCGGGATCGGGAATTTGCGCACGGGAGGTGGTGGTGGACGCTCGCCACCACATGCTTGGTCGATTATCATCCATTTTGGCCAAGGAACTACTCAATGGCCAGAGAGTCACCGTCGTTCGTTGCGAAGAGATCTGCCTATCAGGCGGCCTGGTTCGTCAGAAAATGAAGTACCTTCGGTTTCTTCGTAAGCGTATGAACACCAAGCCGTCTCACGGTCCTATTCATTTTCGTGCCCCTTCCAAGATCTTGTGGCGTACCATCCGAGGGTAAACCATTGCATCCATATGCATATATATATATATATATACACACACACACGTATACTTACACATCCTTGTGTGTATGCTGCATTCAGTTTATGTTCAACATTCACAAAAAAAACATTACGAAAAAAATTCGCGTATACACATGGTTGCTCTCTGAATTACAGAACACGATGAACGGGTATTACGATCCAAATTTTAGATGAACATCAACGTTTTGCAGGCATATAAGCTTTGTTGTGATTTATTGATTAGAAGAATCGCTGTATCTGGAACAATAAACGATATATGGTCTTTGTCAATGTTTGGGGTTGTATTATGAAGTTAAAATTGTGGTAATTGTATGAAATTGGATTAGTTGTTTTATCAATTTGATTAAATTTGGCAGTAACTGGCACTGTATTTGCGTGTGATTTGATCGGGAGTTGCTATTCGGGTCTGTTTGATGTTTGTAAATTGATCTGGATCAAAGAAATAGACGTGTTTACAGTTGTGGAGGTCATTGGTTCTATTGGTTAGGATTAGATTAGAGCAACTCCATTCGTACTCTAAAATAGAGTTTTGCTTAACTCCAACCAGCCTGCAACAAGAACTTAATTTTGGCGACGCAGGCCTCCTGTTCAAACGGCATAAATGCTGTGTGCTTGGAGATGCGTTGATTTTTGGTGTCCATTCCCCACCGATTTGCAGTTCTTTTTAGTGCTAGAGCTGGAGTTGCTTTTATGGGCCAAATTCACAAGTGATTGGCAACCAAGCAGCATCATTTGTTGTTGCCTATTAATTGTCTGATCTGTTTGCTACTGAACTTCAGGGAATTTATATCAGCAATTTGATTTGTTTGTTATCTCTCTCTAAGGCATCTAATTGCATCCACATATGTTGTATCGATTTGTCACTTTAATTGTTTGAGCTGCTGTTTGTGTTTGCAGGATGATCCCACACAAGACTAAGCGTGGTGCTGCTGCACTTGCAAGGTTGAAGGTTTACGAAGGGGTTCCCACTCCTTACAACAGGAAGAAGAGGATGGTTATCCCTGATGCTCTCAAGTTAGTCTATATCCTTTCTTTCAGCACTTTTATGCTATTTTTGGGTTTTTTGATTAGGAATGCTTTATTGTTTGCTTGTTTAATATGATGTGTAATTGCAATACTTTTGTCAATAACAATGTAGGGTTTTGAGGCTTACAGCTGGACACAAGTATTGCTTGCTCGGCCAATTATCATCTGAGGTTGGCTGGAATCACTATGAAACCATCAAGGTAAACATATGTGCTCCCTTATCACTAGCTTTGTTATGGCATTTGCTTATTGTCATATGTTTTTCGACTTTATTGAAGTTTCTCTTCATATTTCGATAATGTATGAAGTATGAAAGCTCTTATAAAAGGGCTTATTCTTCTTGGTAAAATCGTTAAGTTTTTTGGTGGTGTTTTGCATGTTTTAAATTTTGAATGTGATTACTGATTAAATCTTGCACAACTGATTAAAAGTCGAACAAGAATTTGGTCACTCATTCGACTTTTTTATTCTATGTTTTCCTTCATAGTATGAAGGTTAGTGTTCCAAAAGAGATCACATTTTTTTACCACACAAACACCAAACATATCGTCTGTAACAACTTTCCCACCAACCTCATAGGGTTAGCTGAACTGACAATAAGGCTTGGATCGTTGGGGTTCCGCCTAAGAGGTCACCAGTCCCACAAGGCCACTCCTGCAAGGCCACTGGCGATTTTGCTGTCTGTTCTCTAGGGCCTTGAGGTGCGCATGGGCTGGCTTGTTGGACCCACGGTTAACAAAAAAACAACCCATCCCACATGGATAGGAAAGTAGATTTGTGAACCCTCAAAGTTGTGTCTTATCAATAACTTTGACTATGGTTTTACGTTGAATTACAGGATCTTGAGAAGAAGAGGAAAGAAAAGAGTCAAGTGGTGTATGAAAGGAAGAAGCAACTTAACAAACTGCGGGCGAAAGCAGAGAAGGTTGCAGAGGAAAAACTTGGGGCACAACTCGACATCCTTGCTCCTGTTACCTACTAAACTTCAGGCTTTTAAGATAGTTTTTCTTGGTAGGATTTTTGTTTTGAAATATCTAAGAGTTTTTATTGTCTTAAATTTATATGTTAACAATCAGAAATCTGTGCTTTGCTTCTATTTATTTCTGTCATGTCATTTACATGGTATTTCACTTTAAACCAAAATGCAATCCCATGTTTGTGGGATTTCTATAATATCTTTATTAATTTTTTAAATTATAATTAAATAAATATTTTTGTAATAAAATAATATATGATTATTAAAAATGTTATCAAAATAAGAAGTAATTTTAATTTTATACCTTTTTTATATTATTATTATTTATTAAAATATTTAACAAGTTACATGAATTAACAAAGCTATATTGGATTGTTTTGGAAGAGAATTATGTTTTTATTTATTTTGTGATTATATTGTTTGAGGAGCTGTTTATTAAACATTTACCCGGGGAAGTGCTTATCAAGTCACATTATTTCATGGGATGAATATGGTAAGGACCAAGAATCTTGTTCGGTAAGAACGAGACAAGGATCAAGAGCCTTACCTGGTAAGTGAGGGCAATGACTCTTACCATGGTAAGCGCTTACTGGGTAAATTGTTACATGCGACGTCGTTTTGGTGAACTAAAATTATACTGAGTGAGTAAATTGTAGTGTTAAATCTTACCAGTAAACACTTACTAGGTAACTTTTTAGTAAACGGTCCCGAAGTTTCATCTTGTTCCATGGGTTGGGGGTGGAACTTGTCTGTTTCATATAAAAGTTTTGTTGAATGTGGAACATTGATTTCTGTTCTATTTTGTCATATCCAGTGTACCAAATGTATTTTAAAAGATCATGGGTTTTGAACCAAATACACGATATTAAATGCCACATAAAATCTTACAAACCAAATGGGTCGTAAACCTAACAATAGGTTGGAAAGGAATGCATCCAAGTCCCCAAAATCTCTATGAAATTCGAACAAACAAACCTGAATTTCGAATGCTTTTTGAATTTGAGAACTTTAAATTGGACACAAGACATTTTAAGAAGAAAAGGAAACCACACGAGACATTTTGGTGCTTGGGTTTTGTATACCATTTTGCTCTCTTAATTTTGTGAAATAGATTCTTATTCTTTAAAAATGTAACTTGTAACCTGAATAGGAGGTAAACTAAAACAAAGATGACATATGTTAATAAGTTATTATGCGAAAAATGATAATTGATAAAATGATTATTACATAAGGTTAGTCAAATAATTATAATTATGCCACCCAGCGAAGCAAAAAGTCGGATAATCAGTTTAAAAGGTAACTGATTACTCATTGTTTTTTTTTTTGAATTATATAATATTTATATACGGCAAATGCAAGAAATAAATTCACACACCTTCTTCGCCTTTGGTGAGGTTTGAATCTCTGACCTCCTAGGAAACCTAGAGCTACGATATCGCTAGGTCAAAAATCCTTTGATTGATTACTCATTGTTGTAATAGGTAAACTTTTCAAACTACGTCTTAATAAAAAGTAATTTAAAAATACAATCCGTTAATGATAAAAAAATAAAATCACTAGAAAATACGTTGCTATTTCTTGCATATCGGCACTAAAGATTACAAGGGACAAATATGCTTATCTATACTATATTATAAAGTATTTGACAAAAACTCTTAAAAACTATTTCTTATACATGAATTACTGTTTATTGATTCATATTACTTAAAATTCAAGATTACAAGTAATTTTGCGTAAGTACAACTTATTAAAGTTTCATTTTTAAATTTGTATTATTAACTGCAGATAAACATAATCAAATACATGATAAATATCCATTTTAAACATAAAAAATCTAAAATATAATTAAAATAATAATTGAGGTCTAACAGAACGTTTAATTATAATTTTTATAAAAAATATATTATTAAATCAAAAATAAATTACTTTGTTATTAAATCTTAATTGAATTATAATAAAAAATTGAATTAAAGAACTTAGATCAAATACACGAGAATAGTTAATTTGATACTAATAACGATTTAATTTTTTTCAAAATTTTATGCTATCTTCAAATTTATATTTCATTCAAAAATAAAAACATTATCGATTTCTCAAAACCACATAAAATCGTATTATATCGATAGAGATAAATAATAAAAACTAAACATTAAAATCGAGATTTATCTCAGTACATTGCACGAGTACTCTTTTAATAATAAATAATCATGGAATGCCACACAAAATTCAATAGCACAATTTGCAAACATATCTTATATGATATATTTCTTTACACTTAAATATATTCATATCATACAATTCGAACACCATAATAATCAAATATTTATAATGAATATCATAAATATTATAAATGAATATTCATGATACTTGAAGTCTAAAGTCCGATTTCATTTTTGATTTATAAGAGATGATGTTAAAGTCTAAAATCTGGATTAGTGAGACTGTTTGCTTTCATGTCTGAAGTCTGAAATCTGAATCGGTCAAACTAATGTAAAAATATAAAAGATAAATAGTTTTTGCTAATAAATGTTTTCTAGCCTCCAGAATATAAACCATTTGATAAAGGTCGTATTATGATTAAAATGTATTAAGGGATATGTTTTCCACTTAAAATTTCCAAGAATATTATGAGTTTTTAAGCTCTTATTTAATAAAAAAAAACAAACGCTCTTAATATCCAAACGTCTGAACGAATCAGACTTCAAAGGTATTAAGAGACAATTTTGAAAAACAAACATGCCCAATATTCATATATCCACATACACACTTATGTATACATTTTTTTTTCTATTGATATATTCATGATATTTATAATATTTACGTAGGATTAGGTTTTGGTGAGAAGATAATTTATAATGATAAATATAAGAAAAAATCTCCAACCTTGGATCAATCCTAATTAAATGTCACTATTAATAAAATATACCGTGATATTTTAGATCAATTCTCTTTAAAAACATAATGAACAAATGTTCAGTTTTTGTTAATAAACAGGAACACATAGTAAATTAGGTATGTTTGGTGGTTGGGTGGCGTTGATGATTTCAACAAAAAGCAATGTAATGGGGCAAAAGTAAACAACAATCATATACAAAGAAATTTTGCCGGTGGTTCAAGTATCCTATGCCCCATTAATCCCCTATTTGGTAGTTGTTGAATAATTTGATGTAGAATGATTAAAAGACTCTCATGATATAATGCAAAATGAAATATAATTATTTGGTAATTATCTACAATGAAATTAGGGCGCTGAATGGTTAAGGAAGACCCAAGATACAAAATCATTCAGAGGGATTTAGAACCAGTAAAAGACAAACTTTTTTTCGCCAAACAAGATCAGATGCTGCCTTTTAATGGAACTATTAAGAGCTAAATAAATAACTCTTTAAAATAAAAATATGGACAATAATTTTGGAAAAGGATTGAAAACAAAAGAGAAAGTAACGTTTCTTTGTAATCATAAAAGTGGATGTTAAATTATTGCCATAGTAAAATTCCCCAGCACGCCCTCATAATCACTTTCTCCCCGTTACTCATCAGACATCAACGGCAGAAAGAAAAGCAAAAATATATTTGCAAAAATTACTTGAAATAATACAAAAAGTTAATATATACATTTAAAAAAATCTAAAAATTTATATATCCAATTTCTAGAAGCAATTGTTAAGCTTATTTAATAATATCTTTTTATCTATTAAATTATAAAATTAAATAGCACCTCAAATTATGTTTCTTCGTAACTCTAAATTTGACCAACTCAAACTAAAATGGTATTCGTACAATGCAAGAAGATACATATCGATGTTAATATTTCGTTTATATTCTTATATCTATCAATATCATAATACGAATTTATGTGGTTTTTAAGAAAACGATAATGTTTTTATTTTTGAATAAAATATAAATTTGAAAAAATAACATAATATGATTTTGGGTTTAATAATATAATTTTTTAAGTTTAATAACGAAACAATTTATTTATGGTATAGTAATATAATTTTTTTATAAAGAACATAACTAAATATTCTGTTAGAACTCAATGATTATCCTAATTATATTTTAGATTTTTTATAATTAAAAAGACTTGTTTATCATGTATTTAATTATGTTTATCTACAGTTACTTACACGAATTCAAATATAAAGTTTTAATAAGTTGTCGTTACGCACAATCTACTTGTAATTTAGAATTTTAAGTAATATGCATCAATAAACAATACTTTATGTATAAAAAATGGTTTTTAAGAGTTTTTATCAAATATCTTATAATATTATATCAATTATTGAAGGGTTATTTCCATATTTTTAAAACATACGCTTTGTATCCATGCTTTTACAAGTTTGAATTGAACACACAAATATAACTCAACGGGTCCAACAATTAAATATATATAGTTATTTCATCAGTGAGAATTTTAAATAAGAAGTATAAGTAATTTGAAAACTCTAAAGAGCAATATATGCATTGGTACATTGACAAAGGAACGTGTGAGAAGTAGAGTTAAGTTGAAAAGCGTCTTAAGACCTTTGATAACCTTTAATTTCAACCCAATCGAGTTTGACACGGGAATTGATCCGGTGTATCTCGATGCATTTCATCTTAATGTGCATCCAATAGTGGAGGTTCCTGCTTGCATTTCTCACCTTAACTCTCTTTCTCAACTAAACTCAACCCTTGTAGCATGTCAAATAGCATGTTCATTATTGCATATATACTATACATGTATTGGTGCATAGAGAGAGGATCAGACGAGAACAAAGTGAACATAAAAGAACACAAGAACAACGAAATCACAACGCAATTACATCAACGGGTCCAACACAAGGTTGTTTGAGCAACTTGGCCCACGACCTAAGCCGCAGCCAAGGTCGTGCGCAATCACGTCATTTTACACGTGAATTTAGTGTAAAACCACATGTGATCTGGATATTCTCATGTTCGCTTATTTGATCATTGTTCTCGTTTGAACCGACTCTTGGCGCATCGTGCATATACACATTAAAATACATATAATATACATGCATGAATGCATATGTCAGTTTTCAAAATATTTATCGTTCTCATTTTTTCTCCATAATTTTATTTTTTAAAAGGTAAAGAATATAAAGTGAGGTCATCTATTTCCCTTCAGCATATGGGAAATGGATTAATCCCATGTCTTAAATCCAAACTTGTGGGTTGTCTGATTCAATCTCTAGAAATCTGAATCTCATGGACCTCCATTGGTGTTTCTTCTTTGTTTTCATGTTTATCAGCTACCCCAACCTCATTTTATCTGATCAAAATGGTATATTTTACCATCTTCCATTCAAATATAACTTGTATAAACTGTACCTACTTCTATTTGTCATATGATCATGCAACTTTTCAACAGGTTTTTGGAGTTTATCTTGTGGAGGAGCTACAAATTTTGTCGATTCCGCCAACATTTCATGGGTATCGGACAACGAATATATCACCAAAGGCAACACTACAACAGTTGATTTCAACACCTCTCTTCGGTTTTTCCCAGACCCCGGAAATCGAAAGTGCTATAAGCTACCGATGAACTACACAACATCCTCCTCATCCTTGATCCTTGTTCGAGCCAATTTCGTGTATAAAAACTATGACGGGCTTGAACAACCACCATTATTCTCGGTTTCTCTAGGAACAGCAGTTGCTGCTTTCATCAACCTATCTTTTAAAGATCCGTGGATAGAAGAGTTCATATGGCAACAGGACAACAAAGATACTCTTCCGTTATGCCTAAACTCTATTCCGAATGGTGGGTTTCCCGTCATTTCTTCCATAGAAATTCGACCGATCCCTCAAGGAGGTTACTACAGTGGGATGGATGATTTCACTAACAAGTTGCTTCAAAAGCGCTACCGCATCAACTGTGGTTACACTAATGGATCAATCAGGTATGATCCGCGTCGTGCAGGGTTATTTAGCTAAATGACCTCCTGATAAGTGTTTTTTCAGATCCACGACGTTCTAACATGTTTCTATGTATTCTTGTGTATGGAAGTGACATTCTTTTGTTAAGTAGTAACATTCTCAAACATGTTAGAAGGTCATGGATTTAACAAAAAAACTTGTCAGAAGGTCATGGATTTAACAAAAAAAACTTGTCAGAAGGTCGTGTATTTAACAAAAAAACCTTGTCAAAAAGTCATGGATTTAACAGAAACCTGTCAGAAGGTCGTGGATTTAACATAAACTTGTTAGAAGGTCATGGATTTAACAAAAACCCGTCAGGAAGTCATGGATTTAACAAAAACCCGTCAGGAAGTCATGGATTTAACAAAAACCTATTAGACGGTCATTTAGCCAAAGGAACTGATCTGTGCACTATGCTTATTCGTTCTGCAAGCCCGGGGACACTCTACCCCTTGGGGGTAGGAGTAAGGTCTACATACATGATACATCTTACCCTATCAAAACCCTACCTTAGTGTGGGATTCACTGGGTTAGTTTGGTTTGGTTTGTCCTATGCACTATCCTTATGACTGATCTTAAGTTTTGAATCTTGATCGGTTCCTAAAATGTGGTCTTTTAATTCTAGGTACCCTTTGGATCAATATGATAGGATATGGGATCCTGATCAAGATTTTTCGCCTTTTCATACGTCGACTGGATTCAAGACCCTGGGTACCTTTAATACTTGGGGTCTCAAAGAAAGCCCTCCTCAACCAATTCTTCAAACGGGTAGAGTTTTGGCGAGGAGGGAAGGGTTGAGTTACAATTTCGCCCTCAAGAATCTTGGAGATTATTATGTTGTTCTATATTTTGCCGGGATTCTTCCGGTTTCGCCTACGTTTGATGTCTTGATTAATGGGGACGTTGTGGAATCAAACTATAGTGTAAAAAGCTGGGAAGTTGGTAGCTTATATTTCTTACAGAAAGGAATTAAGAGCTTGAATATTACTTTCAAAGATATTAGCTTCTACCCTATTGTAAATGCAATTGAGGTGTATGAGATCATTAACATACCTCCGGAATCCTCCACGACAGTAGGTTAGCCTCGACTCATAGTAGGAGAATGTATTGTACAACTTTCCAATGCACTTCGTGTATATAATCTACCTTCACCTATGTCCTTATGCAGTTTCAGCTCTTCAAGTTATTCGGCAATCTATGGGCTTGGATCTCGAATGGGAAGATGATCCATGCTCTCCAATGCCCTGGGAACATATACAATGTGAAGGAAGTTCAATCACCTCATTGTATGCAAGAAAATGTGTCAAAACTTTCTGCAAATTTTCAACTTCATTCAAATGTTTCCCCCTTTTTCTCCTAAGATTTTCCTTGACTTGTTTGTAGGGAATTATTTGACATCAACTTGAGGTCAATCAGCCCTACATTCGGCGACCTGTTCGATCTAAAAACATTGTGAGGAACTTAAAAAACAGTATACATGTAATTTGATTTTAGTTTTTTATTTAACTTTGTCATTTCATCATACTGGCAGAGATTTGCATAATACATCACTTGCAGGAGAAATAGAGAACCTGGCCAGCTTAAGGAATCTTGAATATCTGTAATGCTCACTAATCAACTCAGGTTCAGATTCTCTCTTGTTTCCTGAATCCAAGACTAGTACTCAAGAAAATTGTGGCTTACAATTGCAGGAACTTGAGTTTCAATAAGCTAACATCATTTGGCACTGATCTGGACGGCTTAATCAACCTTCGTGTTCTGTAAGTGTCAATCACATCCAAGGGGCAGTTTTGAAGTGTTCTTGTATGATTGTTTATCTAAAGCAACAGTCTCGGTTTTTTTCTTTCTGTAGGGATCTGAAAAATAACAGTTTAGAAGGTTTGGTTCCTGAAAGCTTTGGAGCCATGATGAATCTTCACCTATTGTAAGTTAATCATCATTGTTTTCTTCATAAATCAACTAATTAGAGATCTCCGTTCTGCTAACTTCCATGGTTTACTAGGAGTCTGGAAAACAATCAATTACAAGGCACACTCCCGAAGGAATTGGACAAAGATAGTCTTGAAATAAGGTATGAAGATCTTGGTAATTCTTTCTGCTACTTTGAACCAGTCTGTGGACCCAAGGGTGCATTTGGTTTTGGACACGAACATGATAAAGAAAACTTGTTTGTCCCACGTTCGGTGCGACCAATGTCGGTGACAGAACAAGACTGAGTGGACAAAAATGCATTTTTTTTGTTTCACCAAAATAGGTGTAACAAAAAAAAGGGAGATGTAACAAGCTTGGTAAATTACTTAACTACACATATCAAATTAAAACCTTGCAAAATTCTTTCACCCACCTACCTCACTCTCGGCTCTCACCCATCCAGTCCTGTCTTCTTACCAAATGAACCCTAAGGGTGCTACAGGCATGCCTAAAGTAGGGGTTTGCAGACATCTAGCAACTAGACCTAACACAAAGGTTTCGTGCAGAACCTCAGGGAATCTGTGTCTTAGCTTCTCCATGTCAAAATGCTATGATGCTACAGCCAATGCTACAATTGATGCACCACAAGTCACGGTCTTTAACAAGAAGAAGCAAACACTTCATAGTCATTTAGCAGTTGTCCTTGGTGCAGTTGGAGGAGTACTTCTGGTTCTTATTGTTGTATCTATATTAGTTTTTGTATACATAAGGAGAAAAACACCAGAGTTTAAACACAGAGAAAGGATGAAAGCTGACCTGCAGATGAGGAACTGGAATGCAGCAAAAGCCTTCTCTTACAAAGAAATCAAAGCAGCCACCCGCAACTTCAAGCAGGTTCTAGGCCGTGGTAGCTTTGGATCAGTCTACCTCGGGAAGCTTCCGGATGGAAAACTAGCAGCTATCAAAGTACGGTTTGATAAAACACAGCTTGGGGCCAATTCTTTCATCAATGAGGTTTGTTCATCATCTACACTTCTTTATCGGTTTAGTTAGAGCTACTGCTACAGAAAACTCAGCACAAGGCTAATTCTGACACATTGAAGGACTGATTTCCAGGTATCTCTTCTGTCTTCGATTTGTCACCAAAATCTTGTATCATTGGAAGGATATTGTCACGAACCAAAACAGCAAATATTGGTTTATGAATATTTACCTGGTGGATCATTGGCTGATAATATTTACGGTATGCCAGTCACCTGTCAAGTTTCGCCTATGAATCCTATATTTATGTCATTTTAAGTTGCACCTCTTTCAGGAGCAAACAGCAAAAGAAAAACATTAAGTTGGGTCTGTAGACTCAAGATTGCCATTGATGCTGCAAAAGGTACAAACTTATCATCCAGTAGTGCGATAATGGTCTGTTGTGAACTCTGTAAGCTCGAGGAGAATTGACTTGCAAAACTCATTCTATTGACTCTTATCAAAAGGTTTGGACTACCTGCACAATAGGAGCGAACCACGGATCATCCACCGTGACGTGAAGTCCAGCAATATACTGCTGGATGGAGATTTGAATGCTAAGGTTTGTGACTTTGGCCTATCGAAGCAAGTAACTCAGGCAGACGTGAGTCATGTGACCACTATGGTGAAGGGCACTGCTGGCTACCTTGATCCCGAGTAAGTTCTGTTTCATTGGAAGTCCTCTCAATCAAGTGTGTATAATAACAAGAATGAGACAAATCTATGCAGATACTACGCCACTCAACAATTGACTGAGAAGAGTGATGTTTATAGTTTCGGAGTTGTTCTTTTAGAGCTCATTTGTGGTAGAGAACCATTGAGGCGAACTGGATCACCGGATTCCTTCAACCTGGTTTTATGGGTACCCAAAATTCTTCTCTTCAGCTTCTATTATGCTTACGTGTGTGTTTGGGCATTTGGCTGGTTTTGACAAAATAATTGGGACTTTTGGCAGGCAAAACCGTATCTACAGGCCGGTGCATTTGAGATAGTGGACGAGAGCTTAAAGGAAACATATGACGAGGAGAGCATGAGAAACACAGCTTCAATTGCTTCCAGGTCTGTAGATAGTGATGCATCACAGAGACCTACTATTGCTGAAGTACTTGCTGCGCTTAAAGAAGCCTACAGCATCCAGCTATCGTATCTTGCAACTGCTGGTGCTGGACTTTCCACTTGAGAGGCGAGAACAGACTAAGACAGAAAGATGAATATTGTAGAGTTGTATGTAACAAATACATTGAACATGGATAAGTGGAGAACCATGTGTATTATTTATCGGAAATATATCTTATTAAGCAATGACAATTTTCTTTAAATTCTTCTTTAGATACAGGCATGTTATTTTGAGTAGGAGATTTTATGGGGTCTATAAACTACTTTAAGAGGAACCCTCATGTCAGGTGTTCAAGTTTCACAAGTGACATAATAGACATTTTTGAGCAAAATATACAAAAATGGAGAGAAATCTAATCAACAATATAAAGCATCGGTCTTGCATCTGAGGGATGCAACAGCAAACCCATTAGTCTACTGCCATCTTATATAACTCACATAAGATAAAACTGAATATAGAATTACAAAGGATAAATAGCTCTTGTAGTTTTGCAAAATGAGCTATCTAGCTATACAGCAATTTTTACTATTTTTTCTAGGTTTCTTATCTACGATCTAGACTACATTGCCAAACAGAGATGAACCAACCAATTCTAATAATTGATTATTTGTCACTCTGAAAATAATATATGTTTTAAATAATTTGTGTAATATCTATCTAATCCTCGATACCTCATGAATTGAGCTGAAATAGAAGGGTTAATTAGAGAAGCGACGTCGCAGGTAAAAGAATAATGCTGTTGATGCAGCTACAGCATATGGGAACATCGTCCACATTCCCTGTTCAATTGCAAAAATTATTAGCTTACTTTGTATGGAAAATGACAACATGACCTGGGGTAGCAGATGCATTGAACTCTTACCACTACTGTAGCAACAGTTGCGAGGGCAAATACAGGCCGTTCTCTCAATAAGAAGCCAATTCCGAGCTGAGTTACAGACAAAAATTGGAGGCATCAGATAACCAGCTATAAAGAGGACATCTTCACTATCATTGGGGTTAATATAATAGGAGCATGATGCCTTTATTTGACTCAAGTAATATGAAATAACAGAAAATCTCAGGTTCCTATACATGACATTTCAAGTCCACATAATTATAATGGTAATTTGTTATTGCTAATTAGCTCAGCAGATCATGTTACAGGTCGCACCTGTGCATGCAAAATCCATTAATTAAGGGCGGCTCTATGTTGTACTCACAAGGTGAATGTTAAGTTTACGCTTCTGCCCTATTTCTTGCTCAGTATAAGCTAATTAAAGTTTCAGCTACTGATTATCATTCTATGCAGCTTCAACTTTTAGAATTATGGAGGGAAAAATAGTGGAATATCTAGAAACCAGCCAAGAAAAAGTTGTGCAATTCTTGCTGAAAAATAGTGGAATACTTGTGTAACTATTGCAGGAAAAAATAGTGCCATATATAGAGCCTAATCAAGAAACTTGTATACCCATTGCTAACTCGTTCATAGCTTAATGAAATTCAAGTAGCGGGGACGGTGTTTATGATATTACTTGGAAACACGTGCCAACTATGTGAAAATAGAAGTTCAAGAACCTGAATCGGAAGAGTAATCAAGCCACCACAACAAACACCAGCAAAGAAACACTCGGGGGATATATCCTGTAATTAATGAGAAGCAAGGTTAGCCATAGATATCTGTTGTATTTCAAGAGAAAGGAGCTAGCAATCGAAAATCCAGTTTACATAGTAAACATGTATCGTGATGCGGCATGTATAAGGGCCGAAATAGGAGTCGGCCCTTCATTGCATCAGGTAGTCTATTTCAATTCTTTATAGGAAAAATGGTTACTAATATCATATTCAATTTGTAAATAGAAGTAGGATTTGAATAATTTTCCTTCAGCGCCTTATAAAATCACACTGAAAGAGCATCAATGCTAAATATTTGAAAACAGTATACTGGCACCCTATAAAAACAGATGTTCACTAACCAGTACCCCGGCAAGGAAAGCTGTTGGATTTCTCACTCCTAGAGAAAATCGTTCAACTGCAAATCATAATACAAAGAGTCACCAATCAACGATGATACTGCAATTCATCAACCTCTCTCTTACAAAGAAGAGTTCTTTTTTTTCATGAGAAAAAAACAAAAGCTAACTATACACAACGGTTAATAAGTTAACAACCATCTAACTGCTCAGAAATACAGATATATGAAATGGCTTAATAAGCTCTTTAGAAAGCTATGTTACATAATCAAGAACGAAGGTGTGCCATTAAGTTTTCCACTTTAGTACCACTTAACATAAATCACCGTTGGAATAACATCCAGCAAGTTAACAGCTGTTCAAATGACATAACTGATTTGCTGAATTAAATTATAGCAAATACAAGCAAAAGAATGCATGCACATGGATACAATGTGTAGAATTTCTTACAGATTAGCCTACGCCAACTAGTCTTAAGGGCCGTTTACCGAACGCTTACCGGTATGCACTTATTGACAAGAGCCACCAACCTCGCTTACCTTATGAGTAACACTCTCGGCCATCAAAAATGGATTGTTGGTAAGCGTCCCCGGTAACGCTTACCAAGTAAGATTCTCGGTCCTTGCTATGCCTCTTACCAGGTAAGATTCTCGGTCCTTGCCATGTTCACCCAGTAAGGAAGTGGCACCTTACCCGGTAAGCGTTTGGTAAATACCCCCTTATTTTATGTACACAACGCAGATGCCAGCTGCCATTTGATGACATGCGGAAAAAACCACAAGCTTGTATCAAAATTCTCCGCAAACATGACAACTTCTCAAGTACAATTCTCATTAGAACATGGCAGATCTTGGTACTGGAATAGAGCACTGTTGCCTAAGTGACAGGGTGAATATCATGCCTACATTATATGGATGAGTTGTGCCAAAGGTGCCAGATACCATAGTATCAAGAATAGAAACAGGAAATGCTACGGAGGTTAAGAGTTTTGCTACTCAAGAAGATTTTTTATTTATTTGAATATATTTGAAGTGCATTAAAGCTCCATAGTTCCATCAACTGACTCAGGATCCATTGCATTCGAATTGTATGTTGTAGAATTTTGTTAAATTCCTACTGAAAAATATAAAGCTGATAAAACCAAGTTCATGGGACTCATGGAAACGTGGACATGTATAACTTAAATTACCTTCATCAGATTGATGTAAAGCATGAATGAAAGAAACTTACAAAACATCAGTTAAAGAATATGATGGTCATGTTTATGAGATTTCAAGCAAATAACTGAAATGTAAGCATGTTAATATGAAAAGAATAAATGTGTGCTCTGAACTTACCAAAACCAATGAGATTCCCATATCTTTGAACTATGTGGGTAAGACCAAGTGCTTTGTCTTTGCTAATACCTACCTACAAACATTGTTAAAGTTCAATCATTTCATTTTCGTGGTACATATCAAGTAAATGCATACGGAAGTACAAGAGGTATCTCTGAAGAAACAAACCTTTGAATAAACATCTTCAGATGCGCCAGATTTCTTAAAGAGCTTCCCGAGGTAAAATGGTACCATATCACTAATACAAACTCCCCTGAGGTTTATTTTATAATTATCACGCAAGTTTCGCAAATGAGCACGTGAACTTTTCACTAAGAATATGAATTAGGACAGGTATGATCATTTGCAGAGTAACACCGATATTATCGTGCCCGTAGTGTGGGAAGGTTTAACATTGTAACTTCAATAAAAGATTGAGAAGTCTACAATTTAGTTTTATTTGAACATATATGCACTAACCAGTAAACCCACAAAACAGTAGATAATATGTGTGGAGCATTTCTAGATAATGATTCAACGAAAGACTGCCTCGTCCCATCCAATGACAACATCCGTGATAAGGAGATGCCAACCTAAAATATTCGATATCACATATTTATATACAACAGGGCACACCAAACTGAAACTTTCAAATATGTTTGCATAAATATATAGGAGGAAATCACACACCCATATATTCAGAGCCTCTTCACTTATGAAAAGTCCACATCCAGCAGCCATCAGCAGCCAAAAGTAGATCCATCTGACATGAAAATTTAAGAAATTTTTTATTGAGTTTGTAGTTCAGGTCTTCCAAGGAATATCATCACCAGCAAGAAGTTTTTCTCCTTGACTAAATTAATCACCCTTACACGGAAAAGGTGGAATTCAATTATTCAAAAGCAATAAGACAGTTATCTGATTGAGTCCCATAAAGATTAGAATTAAGTCAAAAGTTGATATTTCCAAGTGCAGAGGGTAACTAGACTTATACCCCGGAGTGTATTCTGGAAGTATGACTCTGTATCCAAAAGCATTGAAAGAAAAACCAACGTTGGGTACGGCAGAGGTAGAAGAGGATGCACCCCCAGCCAGTATTTGAATTCCAGTAGAAGATCCCTGATTGGGCTGCTTGAGACATATAGACAACAGTGTAATAGTCGCAGCTATACCCAGTAGTATTGCTAGTTGTGCCATCAATGAACTGCTTGTACCAGTGGTTTTATTTTCTTGACTCCCAAGTATGCCATCAGTGGTTTCATCTCGTCTCTCAGAGTTATCTATGTATCTTGCAGCATCAGAATATTCCGCATCCTCTCGCTGAAAGCTTCTAATACTAAAGATAGTAAATGAAATGTTAATGTGTATACATGAATACTCAGTAAACTAAGTCGCCGTTTGTGAGAAGTAAAAAGCATCCCATAATAGAATTCCATTTTGCTAAGACTGATTGCTGCCTTAGAACACTTGTGAAATGCAAATACCTACCTACACTGAACGTGAAAAATTATAGGAAAAAAAATCAAGATTTGCAAGCACTTATTTGTAAAAAGCAATTCAGATTACATAGAGATGGAAACATGAAAACTAAGTATGAGAGCGAAGACCCCTTTTGCGATACATTATTATCAACATTCATTGAACTTAACTTGGATTTGAAGATTTATTACTCCCATTGGAATTCATTCATCTTCTTCCTGTTGGAAGAGGGTCAAAAGTTGTACAAGTGGCCATGCACGTAAAAGGCAAATAATGTGACAAATGTGGATCCAAAAAGGAAAATAAATGAAAAAAAAAACAGAAGCTAGTTGATAAATGAATGTATTAGAAAAATTAATATATTTGGCGCATACTAAGCCAGACATTGACTTTGTTGTTAGCTTGGTCATCCAAAAACATGCATAATCCTTTGGAAGAACACATGGAAGTTGTATATAGGATATTACGGTAAGAATCAATTGAAGATATGAGGTCAAAAATTGGACATTGCACCAAAGTATGGTGAAACTTGATTACCAGGAGTAAAAAACAACCATGGCTCAAACTCGAAGTAGTGCTGAAGCTGAACTTTGAGCACTTGATGAGGAGTATCCAAATTAATATTGATCAAACAGCTACTTGCAAAACTAAAACCTCAGAGAATCCATTGAAGTTGTACAATGATAATAATCAACAATATATAGCCCATAATCCTTTTCATTATGATAAAACCAAACATGTGGAAATTGATCACCACCCTATCAAAGAGAATATTGAGGGAAAGGAATCACGTATGTATGTGTACCCAGTGAAGAACAGGCTGATTTATTAACAAGAGGAATTTTGGAGGAGGCCTTTGAAGAATAACTATGCAAGCTGGGCACGTGGAATCTGTATGCTCCAGCCTGAGAGCAGGTGTAGAATATTTTGTACTTGATCAATATTATTCACATAAGAAAACCAAAATCTTCTATTTCCTAATATATTTATTTACCTAACAGAATTAGAAAACTAGTTAATCAATATAGTTTGGAGATTGCTTGTAACATGTACAACTAATAGCAAATTGTATTGTGATGTTGTAATCTGCCTATTTGTATGCCTCTTTTCATAAAGTGCAAGTAAGATCAAATTATTTTGCATATGCATTGCAAGATAAAAACAATGAAACGAGAATGTATTGCTTACACTAAATTTTCATGCTACACGAGTTCAAAAAAAAGATTATGCTACTATTACAAATTTAACAAACAATACATGTGTCACTCTAATGACTCTATCTGATCTTATACTCCTTGTCTCCTTCTTACCGAAGCTAAAAGTGATTCCTCACCTTTAGTTTTCCCTAATTTAACAAACAACACATGTGTCACCTTGTTCAATCTTTTACTCGATTTATAAAAACTAAATGAGATTCTTCCGATTTAGACTTTAGTTTTCCCCAATTAATGATATGTATGACATTTAAGCTTCAGTAATCAAGTAAACAGCTGTATCATGTTCTCATCATTTGTTACTTGTGTGCTTAAACTCAACAACAAATCTACACTATTTAGTTTTCCAGAAAAGAACATAGATCATGATCATCAGTCGAAGCAAATTTGAATAAATGTGGTTAAAAATGTGTTTTAATCAAGTTCCATACAAGATAGACTGATGTTTCTTATCAATTGTATCCAAATGTAATCTTCAAGTACGACTTTAGACCATTTAGAGAACAATGTTTTACAGAAAATTAGGTTTTGAACGAAAATTGAATCAACTCTGAGATGAATTGGAGTAGCAAGTGCACAATGCTAATGCAAATTTTGTTCTCGTTCATCTGTTAAGCGCATACAGAAGCAAATTCCATGCAAATCAAAACTAACATGCTTTGAAAATATAATTTTCACCCAAGTAACAAGACATCGCATAAAACCGAGAACAACGAGAATGCTACAAAACTGAAAGAACTATAACGTCATGAAGAACTATAACCATGTGAATACATAATCTCATGAATAGATAGTTACCAAAAACCCGAACGGTTGAACGAACTTCGCGCATTGTTAAGGCTGAGTTTTCCTCCATGCGACATCATCCTACCACAAACCACACTGAGATTACTGCTTGGACGCTTAGTGAAGCAGAAGTTAGGCGACTGTAAGGTACGGTTGCGATGATGCAAAAAGGAGTTTCCAACTGAAAGAACCACCGCCATTGACAAAGGTGTATGGCTGAGCTCAGGTTGGTGGCCACCGTGAAAGACTTCCGTGAAATTGTGAATTGAGATGACGATTTTGGAGGGGATTTTCGGTAAAATTTAAAGCGTGTGGTTGAGGACTCCTCTTCGGAAGCTTCTGGGCCAGTGTGTGGCCGTTGGGGTTGGGGTCCAAAGATCACACTGGGCTTTTAGTTTTTAATGGTTGTTCGTTGCTGTTCCAAAGTTTGTTGAATCGTTTATCGTTCTTTTGAGCATCTCCAGGATATACTATTTTATATACCTTCTATAAATCAAAAATCAAAAATTAAATATCTTTAAATAAATATTATAAGTAAATTTCGTTTTTGATCCATTTGGTTTGTTGAAATTTGTTATTTTCGTCTATGTGATTTAGAAAATATGGTTTTTGTTTTAATGGTTTATAATTCATTGCATATTTTTGTTTTCATGATTTATAATTTATTGTTATTTCAGTAATTCTTTACTGTTTTGATCCCTTGTACTTAGGCATAGAAATGAGACCCACCCTATTGGGAACCTGGAGTACTGGTCCCGACGGGGATGGAGATTCCTTGCAAAAATGGGAAGCAGGGATGGGGACGGCAATTCCTGAAAGTTAAAAACTGAGGATGAGGACGGGGACGGGGCAGGGTAATGTGGTCCCGCACGTCACGTCCCCGAATATTAAAATATATTGTGTATTTACTACTAAAGATATTATTTATAAATAATTAGATTTAATGTCTTTTAGATTTAGAAATAATATTTTGACATTTCTTCCTATATACAATTTTTCTGAGTTGTCTTACTTTTTTATTAGGTAAAAAAAACGTTGAATGCCGAAAGTGTTTGATTTAACAATTACGTATGATGTGATTTTGTTCACATATGAATACTTGATACTCTTTAAAGCAAATTTTGAAAATATGTGAGATTTAAACATAGATCGTTATCGATCGATTATTTATTGTTTAACATATTAATTTAAAATGTTTTATATTAACAAGGAAAAAGTCCTCGATTTTTCATTGGGGACGAGGATGGTGATGTGATCATATTTTTCGGCGGGGATGGAGATGTGGGTCTTCTGAATATTAAGTTTTATAAAATTATTAAAATTTTGAGATTTTTTTTCTATTTTTTTCTCTATTTTAGCATACACTTTAACATGGTTGTTGGACTAAAAAGAACTTAAAAATCTCAACTTTAATATAGTTGGAGATGCTCTTTTATGTTTGGGATTGGGTTCCTGAATTTTTTTCCCATGAGAACAAAACCTTATCTACTTGAACTGTCTTTTTGTTCAGTATTATTGTTATAACTGAAACTTTAACAAATTTGTGAAAGTGAATGAACATATATAAAAGTTCGTGAAGGTGGGTGAAAATTAAGGGGTTTTTTGGTAGTTGCTGAATGGTTTGGTGTAAAATGGTTAAGTGGTCAGAATGATTAAGAGACTCTCATGATATAATGTAAAATGAAATATAATTGTTTAATAATTATTTACAACGAAATTATGGCGCTAAAGGGTTAAGGGAGGCCTAAGATGTAGAATCATTCAAAGGGTTTTAGAACCATTAAGAGTCAGACTCTTTTTTTTTTTTTTGCCAAACAAGATTCACCTCTTAATGAAACTATTAGGAGGTAAATAAACAACCATAAGGCTAATGAAAGTAAAGGGTTGTTTGTGTACCTCATAGTAGTTCAATTAAGAGGCAGTTTCTAAATCGTTAAGAGGTGAATCTTATTTGGCAAAAAAAAATATGTCTCTCAATGGTTCTAACACCCTCTGAATAATTTTGTACCATGGGTCTCGATTAACCATTCAACGCCCTAATTTCGTTATAAATAATTAATAAACAATTATATTTCATTTTTACACTATATCATGAAAGTCTCTTAGTTATTCTAACCACTTAATCATTCTACACCAAATCATTCAGCAACTGTCAAACAACTCATAAATGAATATAGATGGAAGATAGTTGAAGGTTTCGCATTTTATAGCCGTTAGATCAAAAGATCAACCTATCCTTATGCTCAAAAATGTTATCATCATTCATAGCAAAACTCTTATTGTTATACGATCCTAAGTTTGTACCTATTTTTAAAGTATCAATGACAGTTATTGTTGATTGAGGTAGATGACTGTTATATTTTGTATCTCGTTAAACCCATTACATGACTTGTTTTCGTTCTTTATATATATAATATTTATCGGTGTATTGATCGCTTGCACAATAGCTTGGAGTGTCTTATATCCTGTCCTTGAAATGAAAAAATACAATCGTAAATAGGGATCAAAGTTGTACAAACTAACCATAGTTTAGGACAAAATGTAGTAGGAACTAGGAAGTGGTTGGATTGTCAAATGGCCAAAGTTAGGGGTTCATAAATTTCGATAGCATAAAAATTTGTAAAAAAAAAAGTTTTCATAGAAACAACCGCTTTATTTTTTTTAGAGTAGAGGTTAGCTCTGTTTACGTCTCACCCATCATACCCTACTTTCGAGTGAAATTTCCTGGGTCAATTTGGTTTCGTTTGATTTGATACTTATCCTCTTTATACATGTACAAATCTAAGAGATATTAACCTTCGAGGCTCCTCAATTGTCTGTATATTTTATATGAATGGCTGCGTTTGTAAATAAAACCACCTCCATATGTAATCTGACATAATAAAGAAAACTTGTGTTTACTTTACGAACAATTGAACCCGATCAATAATATCACTTCAATTTAAACTTGTGTAAATAATTAATCCATCCTCTAAATTACAATGATAACAATAATAATAAGCATTTTAACACAAATAATTTGGATGGAGGCCGTAGCTGGGTGCTCGCACATGCAACAGGAAAACTCAATAGTGGTCCAACGACGGGCCAACCTCATCCGCACAAGCGCAACCCGTAACACCTAGCACACACGGATCTTGGGGATTTTTTTCTCCTAGACTGATCCCCATGATCCAAATTGACTCGAACCTCATCTATCGACCCACCACCAATTGACAATAATGGGGGATGATTTTCCACCAATTGGGTCTATTATTCATCGATTTCACCGTTCTTGCATTACAACGTCAATACCGACCATCCTGGACTATTACCACAAGGAACACCTACATATTGGAACTAAGGAGTTATAATTAAATCCCTTTGCTTCAATTTCAAACTAATGCCACTGCTAACGACGTTTTTTGGCCAAATTGGTGGCTAACAACCACCATTAAGAACCATTACATTTATACCATATCAACAGTTTGCGTGGAACTTCAATTTCAAGATAAACAAGGAAACTTGCCTCGAATCAACACTAAATCATATAAACCATAACTTTGTTTCACCGACCGATTTCTCTTCCATCTATCATTTGTTTCTCGTAATATCAAAGGGCTTTTGCTCGAGATAGATGGATGTAACTAATAGCATGAATTTTCCAGTCAATCGGTGCTTAAATGGAGACTAAAATGTGGGCCCAAACCCGGGAAACTCCCGATGATTTCCATGTGACGGTTTGGACCGTTGGCAAAATAGGTCCCTAGACTTTAACCCCTTTGACCTCAATCTTTCCCTTTTAGTGCAACAAAGTCAACAAAAAGGGTGACACATCAAGACATCAACCAATGAACACCAAAGTTTGGCTAACTAACTTTTTAATCAATATCATTAACACTAAGTTTAGCCGAAATGACACAATTAGTGACTAGAGGAAAGTTTAGTTGCAAACTTGATTTATATTGTAAAACCACCGACAACATGCCACGTTATCCCCACTCTTCATGAATAATGAACGTCAATTTTTTACAACATTCATAATGAATGTTACATCATTCATAATGAATGATACATCATTCATGATAAATATATTGGGAATGTCTCAAATGCATAGCACGTTCTCGTTAGTCCCCTAGTTCGCAATGAAAATCATGTTCTCAACCGAACATGCCCCTTGACTCAAACAATTTTTCTGTTTTACATATTCCAACGTTAATTTAAACAAACAATCAAACTAAAATTTAAACAACCTCTATATAAAAGAGTAATTTCTAAAAATAATAATTATAAAATGATAATTTATAAGAAAAATTCATGTGAATCAGTAAGTTTTCATTTATCGGCAATTCTTTTGCACTGTCCATTTTAGGCGTAGCGAATGGTATATAAATGTGTCTGGCTAACCTTATCAGAGGTCGTCAGTTTGAGTTTTACAAGATTATTGAAGTTTTTCTTGCTATTTTTTGTAGAATTCTTGATATTAGTCGAGGTGCATGCAAACTCGTCTGAATAAAGAAATGCTATATAGGTTATGTTTGGCAAATTTGTAATAATATTTTAAAATATAATTGAAACAGATCTCTAATAATATGATATATTAACTAATACAAACAAGACAGTAAAAAGTTAAAAAAAATATAATATACCGATTAAAGTAATTTCAGATTGATTACTATATATATTGTA
>NC_037529.1:2985985-2986852 GCF_001531365.2 Cynara cardunculus var. scolymus
CATATTATAATATCGACTGAGATAAATAATAAAATGAAATATTAAAATCATGATGTATCTCGCTGCATTGCGCGAGTACGCTTCTAGTATATATATATATATAGGGGGTAGGTGTTGACTTTGCCCTTACCCTATTCACCCCTACCTATTGGGAAGAGTTCCTTCCATTCTTTTGTTACCGTCCTTTTCATGTTATTACCCAAAGGAGAAAAGAAGGGGGAGTGGGGAAAAGAGGAGAAAGAAAGAAAGAAGAAACATCAAGCTGCTGTTGGTAAGAGCAAGATCAAGACGTCAAAGCAGCAGGTGAAGAGCAACAGCAAGCTGTGTGTTGTTTTCCCTCTTCTTTCGTAAGCACCAGCAGCGACAGCAACACAACAGCAGGCTGTGTCCTGTTTTCGTCTTCTTTCGTAAACACCCGCAGCAACAGCAGCCGCAACAGTGTTGTTGCGGGAACTCTTCTCAGGTGCCGCCACCGTCGATCTGCTCCTCCCGGCCATGCCTCGCCAAACAGCAACTGTCCGAGCTGTCTTTCTCCATCTTTTGTCGGGCACGTTTGGAAACTTGATCGGGAACATAGATAACCTCTGTTTTGAGACGCTCGTTACGCTACTGTTAGCTTCGAAAACTTAAGGATTTTTCCTAAATCCTCCTAGGTGAGTTCCTACTAAACTATTAGAGGCTTTATACGTATTAAATCGATATGTCATACTTGTTTCATACTAAACCTCTTAAATGATTACTTTTTTGGTTTTAGATGGAACCTTTAATAAAAAGAAGGAATTCGGGGATCTTGTTTAGGAGCACTAGTTGAGTTTTAGGAGAAAGGATTATGCCACTTGAATGTAATGGAATTATAGACATGAATGT
>NC_037529.1:2989272-3019517 GCF_001531365.2 Cynara cardunculus var. scolymus
TATAAAATGTTATATTATTAAACCAAAAATAAATTAGTTTGTTATTAAACTTAAATTAAATTATAATAAAAAAATTAAAGAAATTACATAAAAAAAGAGAACTTTTAAATACTTAATTTGGTATTAACATTGATATATATTTTTTCAAATTTTTATGATATCTTCAAGTTTACATTTTATTCAAAAATAAAATCATTATTGCTTTCTTAAAAATACATAAAATCGTATTATAACATCGACAGAGACAAATAATAAAATAGAACATTAAAATCGAAATATATCTCGCTGAATTACACGAATACTCTTTTAGTTAATTATAATCGATTGGTCCATGATAATAAGAAAAATACACCTATCAAAATGGTATTAAAAAAAAAGTATATAAATGCGGGTCGGATCCATTGACCTAAGAAGTAGGAATGGCGTTGGCATGGCACCTACCACTTACTAGGCGCACTTTAGAACTACCCAGTCACCAGTCAGTTTACTATCTCGTTTCTTATTAGCTGTCACTACCAACTACCACCAACAGCCATCCTCCACCGCGGACCACCGACCACCGACCGCCATTCCACACCTCAATTTACAGACATTCGCCTTCAGGAATCCCTGATTTTATCAGCTCCACCTATGGCGACCACCACTACGTCTCCACCTCCATCGTCACCACATGAAGAAGTAGAGAACGACAACCTGCATCAGCTAATCTCCGGTTCACAGCCCCCGGCGGCGTCCGTCACGACACCGCCGTCGCCAATTGAAGAAGTAGACCACCGCCAGCAATTTGCAAACTCAAATTCGCCTTATTCGCCACCACAGACATCCGTCTCCCACCAACCGGAAAACCAGGTCGACCGCCAACAACCACCGCCTGAATACGTTGAAGACCAACGGGAACCTCCGATTCTTCCTTCACCTCCATTAGAAGAAAATGTTACCGAAGGTCGGCAGACTTCGTCACCGCCTTCGCTTTCACTCCATTCACAACCACCATCGCCAACATCAACAGGAGATGAACATCCTCCGGAAAACCTTAACCCTAATCATGAATCTCCAGTTTCAAAGCAATCGCTATCACCATCAACGCCGACAACAAGACCAGAAGATACTGTGCACATCCCTAATTGTAGTCCTAACCAGGAGCATAAATCTCCGTCTCCATCTTCACCGCCACCACGACCAGAAGATCCTATGGAAAGCCCTAATTATGGTAATAACCCTAGCCCTAACCAGGATCATCCACCCCCGACGCAAAATTCGCCGCCACCAGGACCACAAGATCCCGTGGAAAGCCCTAATTATCGTAATAACCATAACCCTAACCCTAGCCAGGATCATGAATCTCCGTCTCCATCTTCGCCGCCACGTCGATCTCCATCTCAATCACCATCAGCAACAACACTCCAAGCAAGCCCTAAAGCAGATGAATCACCTAAAGACCCATATTCATCGCCACCACCAACCGCCGATTCGCCATCGTCACCCCAGGATACCCTAGAACCCAACACTGACCTAATTCCACTACCTGCACCACCAGTAGGAGTACCATTCCTCCTCCACACCGTGGCCAGCTCTTCACCAAGTAAACCACAAGCCTCACCCTGGACCCACCCCGAAACTGCGAACCTGATCCAAGCTTACCAAGAAAAATGGTACTCTGTAAAGAAGGGACCCCTCAAGGCCAGCCAGTGGGAAGAAGTAGCTATCACGGTGGCTGTACGCTGTGGCTACGATGAGCCCACCAAAACAGCCAAACAATGCCGCCACAAGATTGAGAAACTGCGTAAGCGTTACCGTTCAGAGAGGGGCAAACCTCGATCCAAAGCCACTGTTTGGAATTTCTTCAAACTCATGGACAACCTGCAAAAAGGGCCTCTGCCGATTTCATCATCACAGCCTATGGAATTGGTCGAATACAAGAACCCAAGCAGTTCGAATGGCAAAAAGAGGAAGAACGATGACAATGATGGTGAGTTTCTTGTAAACATGAGAAACAACAGATCTAAGAGCTCTAATCATCATATTACCAATGGTGATTTAACTGGAAATCTCCGGTTTTCAGATGGTGGAAGCGAGAGGGTTATGCGAGGCTTGAGGACTCCAGTGGTTCACAAACATAAAGGGTTTTATCAGGAAGATAATGGGGAGGAGGAGGAGGAAGAAGAAGAAGTAGAAGAGGGCAGTGATGATGGTGAAGATGAAGAAGGGGTAGCAGTACAATTGGCAGCAGAAATAAAGGGTTTTGCTGAGAGGTTTGTAAAAATGGAGAACAAGAAGATTGAGATGATGAGGGATACAGAAAGGTACAGGATGGAGATGGAGAATAAGAGGATGGAAATGATACTTGAATCAAGGAAGATGCTTTTAGAGATAGTAAACAAAGCTTTCAATAGCAGCTCTCATAAAACACAGAAGAAGCTGTCTGCAAGCTGACAACAATTCAAGATTCAAAAGGTTCAAGCTTTCTTTCCTTGTGTAGTCTACGAACTATTTCTGTTCTGCCCTCTTTTAATAATTAGATTGTAGGTTTAAACAACTTTCAGGTCCTATTACTGTTTACATGTGAAAGCATCATAGATGGGATGGTAGTAGAGGAAAAAAGTACAAATAAGTATAACATTCATGCTTAAATACAATCAAGATTATATATAGAGAGGTGAAAGTCCAGTTGTAAACCTGTCTTTCGTTGTGAACCGGTGGACAAAGGAAACGTGACACGTGTCCCTAGTCATATTCATCATGAATAGTGAACGTGGTATTTTTACACCATTTATGATAGGACGTGTGGCATGTTCTCTTTTATCCCATGGTTTACAACAACATAGATTTGCATTTGAACCTGTCCCTGTATATATGTTAGATGCCTTCAAAGATCATGCTGGTCTTCCTTCTTTTAGATCAGTGTTGCATCCTGCAAAAAGTTGGTCTAAAGCTTCAAGATCATGGGCCTTTGAAAAGAAATCAAGAATATTCTAGAAGACTCTTTGTCCTTGTAGGAATTACTTCTATGTATCTTTTCTTTCTTTGTAAATATGTAGGTATAATGTCCTTAAATTTGTACATAAGGATTATAAATAGATGTTAGCCCCTCATTTGTAAGACATCCAGGTGAGTTAAAGAGTAATAGAAGTATCGAGTTTTCTCCGCTCTCTCCTTTGTGTTCTTGTTTGTTCTGCTTGCGAGCTTGTAAAAACAGCTTTGTGACGATTTACTTTCATTCGAAGTCGAACCGGATTTCTAAGATCCTTTTGGATGATGTCTTTTGTAATCTTCTAACGGGCGTTTGGTTTGATGAAATGGTTTTGAGGGATTTGGATTTTGTGGAAGGATTTGAAATCTTTGGTGGGTTTGTTTTGTAGGATTTGGAAGAGAATTGAATTCCATTATTTATGAAAATTTAATAATTTTTTATAAATAATTAAATTATATTTTTATTAATTGATTACTACAAAACGGGACCTTAATGTTGAAGAGAGAAATGTATTGCTTTAATTGTTTCCATCAATAAGGTCTGATGTCGTGTAATTTTAATGAATTTTTTTAGTGTGTGTTGGGCTGATGAATTTATAAAATATTTTAACAATATAAATAATGTTAAACTGCTAAAATAGAGTAATTGTTGAACTTGAATGTAATTTGTTTTAAAAGTTTTTGTTTTTCAATACTGTAGTTTTAAAAAAATGGATCGTAATGTTTTATGAAACCGACTCATATCCTCACATCTATTATGTTATCGTCATTTTTCTGTTATACGATCATCTTGGAAAAATGAATCGCAATGTCCTACAGCAAAATGATCGGAATTAGATTTGAACTTGAGATCTTGTTGTAGAAAGAAATCTTAGATAAATTTCTGATAGTAACATGTTAATCCCAGAAAACTACGAACTTGCGAAGGAGTTCTCGGTGCATCTCATTTCTCTATTGTTTCAATCTTAGCAGAATCAACTTTCACTCCAGCTTTAGATATGACATGACCCAGAAATCGAATTTCTATTAACCAAAACTCACATTTGAACAATTTGGCATACAACTTTTCTTTCTTTAAAAGTTCAAGGATTAGACGCAGGTGTTCAACATGCTCTTCTTCAGATTTCGAGTACTCCGTTGCCTCTAAGAGGTGTTTTTCTTCGGACATATAGTGTGTTCCTTATTCTTGCAAGAATGATGGAAACTGTTAGATGATTGAAAGTCCGATCATTCTTTTACTGGTGACATGTCTTATTCCGAGTTATGATATGAACTCAGGGTTGAACATTAAGGATGCGTTTGGTATGCGAATCACGATGGAAGATAAAACATAACAAAACTTGGGTGTCATTTTTTTTGAAGAAAAAATAAACCCTCTTATTGAACACTTATGTTTAACCGGATAATATGTTGGAGCTATAAAACTGTTCTTTTTTCTTTCCAAGATAATAGATTAAAACCTTCTAACGTTCTCTTGTTGAAGGACAAGCAATCCTTATCATTATATATATATTTTGTTTATTTATTGTACGAATTGGGATCACGTGAAACCAACATGTTTTTGTGAGACTACTTTTTTACACTTGAAACTTTACAGCAAAATGTTGTAAATGTAACTTTCACAGTTTTTTTTGCTGTGAAATTTTAAATTTTAAAAAATGGTCTCACGAAAATATGTTGATCTCACATGATCTCATCTTTATTGCACTTCTATTTTTATTAAATTAATCAAATAATTTCTATTGATTCAACATTTAGTAATTTAAAAGTTTAGCATTAATTCACGTGATTTGACCAAAAAAAAAATATTGAATGTAATAATATATATTTTATTTGAAGAATTTTCAAGTATAAAAGAAAGAAATTCAAGTGTGTTCTGGTTGGTGGAGCGACGAAAGAAATTCAAGTGTGTTCTGGTTGGTGGAGCGACTCTCCACGAATTTTTGTAATAATTGGTCGATAAGTAAGATTGAACGTATTAAAAATGGACAACGATATTTTGATTAAATTGGATTGCTGGTTAATGTAATTCACGTAGTGTGGTGTTTTAGAGTAAAAATGGAATTACGTACATTCAAATATTTATTCGTTTACAAAAGCAGACAGTTTTATCGCAACTGTTTTCAGATTTCAACATTACCTTTTACCATCCATAAGTGAGACATGACTCTAGACTTCAATACTTTTTAGAAAAACAAACACTGCCTTGTTGTCCTACATTTGACGCAACAATTAGACTGAGAAATGACACAACTAAATGAGACAAAACTGAAGAAAAATATGAAGATGGGACAAAATAGATAATGTTACTAAATTACCAACGTCAAACTTAAAAGCTTCCACAATTTTTTCATCTTAAAGTCATGGATTTACTTAAAATCTAATTTAAGGTTATATACCTAAAAAACCGTCAAAATTAAAACTTTGCGTAGTTCTCTCACCCGCCTACATCACATTCACCAATCCGGCCAAGTTCCTCTGGTACTATTTATGTACCAAACACGCCCCAGAAGATTTAGGGACCGTTTACCCAAACATTTACCCGGTAAACACTTATCTGTAAGAATCGACATTATCATTTACCTTATCAATATCAAGTAAGATTTTAATCCATAAAAAACGACATAGTATGCAACAATTTACCCATTAAGTGCTAACTGGGTAAAAGTCGTGCTGGCTCACTTGCAGGGTAAGACTCTCGGTCTTCGCTATTGTTCTTACGAGTAAAATTCTCGATCCTTACCATATTCATCCAATAAAATAATGTGACTTGGTAAACTTTAACCGAGTAGACGTTTGGTAAACAGCCCATACTTGCCCATCAAAGTTAAAATTGTAACTAAAAAAGAAAAGGCTAAAACGAACAACACCAAAATAGGTGGAACGAATGTCAAGAAAGAAGAAAATAGATAACACTAAAAAAAATTTGGTTTTATAGGACACATGGAATTCTAAGCGTCTTAATAGAACATAAGTTTATAAGACCAAAATATAAATTGTATATCTAAAGGTGTTATAATAGGTTTATATAACGTTTTTATGTGTTTTAACAAACTTATTAGGACATTTTTAAAATAAGATGTCCAATTAAGTATTTCTATAAGATATTTCTGAGAAATGTCCTGTATACCCATCTTTTTATAGAAGGCTTTTTCAAATAATCTCGTATAAAATATCTAATACGATCCTTTATTCTAAAAACGTCCTAAAACACTCGTTAAAATGCCTAAAAGCATCCTATAAACCTATCACAACACTTTTTACACGAGACGCTTTTTGGTTTGGTCCTATAAACTTTAAGTCCTATAAAGTATTTTATTAGGACGCTTAGACATTTTAGACGTCCTACAAAACTAATTTTCCTATAATGTAAATTACTAAACTACCCATACCAAACTGAAACCTTCCACAATTCTTTTACCCTCTCCTACAAAGCCAAGTTCCTCTGGTTCTGTCCATGCACCAAATACACCCCCCAAAAGGCTTACTTGGCCATCAAAAATTGTCAAAGAAAAGGCTAAAAAGTTGCAAGAACTGCACAGATACTCATTGAAGTGATGCAATGGTGATTTTCAACAACATTGATCTAAGTATACACTACTGGTATTCACAAAATTTCCCCCAATGATAACTACCACTACGACCCCACCTATTACAAAAAAGGGTGTGCTAATACATAGGGCTAATGAATCTAAAGATAAGAAAAATTAAACAAAATGTTTAAAAAAAAGAAAGAAGGGATGGATGGAATTCCTGTACACATACCTCTTTATCCTTCCTCCCTTCCATCTCCTACTCATCATTTTATACAAGAATTAGCCCTACTACTTCACTTCAGTTAACCTATCTTTCAAACACAAATTGCTGCCATCCCCTTTCCATCTTTTGCCCCCATGGAACTGAGCTTCATCTGCAAAAGATTCAATCAAAACCAACAATTACCAGTCTGCCATATCGAAAATGAAGTAATAGTGCCTCCATCAAAACTGTCATAAGCCAGGGGTTTTCACGAAAACAACCTTTCTATACCTAGGGTAGAGGAAAGGTTTGCGTACGGTGGCGGATACCAAAAGTCATGTGATCAGGGGGAAAACTTAAGGGTATTAGAGAAAATCCAATGTTGAATAATCCATCTGAACCAAATGAGGTCTGGGTTAAACGTTTTTGGGTTATTTAGTTCGAGTTATATAGAAATCCTTAATGATATTCCAAAAGAAACGTCAGTCTTAAATATCAAAATCATCCAAAAAAAAACACTAAAATTGCTAAAAGTTTACGACACCAAAAGTAATGAGTAGGTCACCGGGAGCGGTGAGTGAGTCGTCAAGGTCCGGTAAATACAAGAATTGGGGTTTAAAAAGTTGATAAATGGAAGGAGTGTGTCTTTTGACGGGGGGAGGCATGTTAGGAAAAAACTTGGCTATACAGCTTCCCATAGAAGCTTATGGAATAAGCCACTTTCTATATCATTAAGCCGCCACCAAATAATCATGTATAGTTGAACGAATAAGCTGCGAGTCTCGTTAAGCTAATTAAGTTGGTAACAAACAGGCCCTAAGTTAGTAGAACCATAACATCATTCAAGTTCTCGTTTGAAGAAATATGTCTATTTTTGCAGAAGTGGCAAACTCCTCTGTTCTTGAACCGAAAAAGATGGTTTTTAAGACCGAAAGGAATGGTTTTCAAGACCAAAAGAAAGTTACACAAACAAAGGGATGAAAACAAGGCCACTAAATCTCTTCATGTTATATAAAGTTCATTTTCCTAGCTTTAAGGGATAGTGTTTAGCAGAACCCAAAAGTTAGATTAGTACAAGGTTTAAATTTTTACATTGCTATCTTGTTGGAATTCAATTTTGGAACATGCAATTTACTGAATGCAAGTGAATACTTATCACAGATTCTTGTCGCTTTTCAGTACAGGAGTGGAGTTTACTCTACATCAATAAGTATATCTTCATTGTTTGTGTATCGTCAAGGGGAGAAAAAGTAAGGACAGCAACTAACATCTCACAAATTTCTAACTTCTCTTCCCATCTTAATTTCATTATTTGCCCTTTTAGATGTCCAGTTAGATAGAGTCGGCCTTTTAAACTTAGTGATGTACTCCCTCCGTCCCAAAATAAGTTTCCATATTTCTATTTTAGTTTGTCCCAAAATAAATGTCCACTTTCAAAAGTAAGGGGCCGCTTACCTGGTAAGTGCTTACCGCTAAGAGCCAACACTATAATTTACTTTACCGGGTTAGATTGTAGTCCATCAAAAAAGCATCATATGCAACAATTTACCCGCTCAACGCACACCAGGTAAGACTCTCCATCCTTGTCATCACTCTTGCTAAGTAAGATTCTCGACCCTTGTCATGTTCATCCGGTAAGGTAAATGGCCCGATACGCGCTTACCAGGTAAGCGTGTAGTATAAGGCCCCTAAGTGTCTGCTTTCAAATTCTACCCTTCACTAAGACTGCATGCTTTTTTTCACTGTGGATATTCATTTTCCGACAGAGGGAGTACATAATATGACTTAAAATACATCAGACATGCAAAGGATACCTAGAGAATAATAGAGAGCAAGGAGAACATTAGAGGGAAAGCTAAAGCCATTGAAACTGTAACTAGCAGCAAATGAGTAGCAAACATGTGATGTGGTTGCAGAACAATGAAAGGAGAACTAACCTGCAGATTGCTCTTAATGGGAATGGCAGCCCAGCCAAAACGGTCCGGCCCAGAACCACTCAAAGAAACTGTTATAGAGTGCTCTATTCCGGTCTAAAATTAGCAGGCAATCAGGAGGTAGTAGTTATGAAGGGGGCTGCTGCTGCCACTGTACACCCACATCATTCCGAACAGGATTAGGCAAGCTTTCTGATGAAGACTGCCTATGAACCGCAACTTGGTTAACAGCTGGTCCAGAATGTTCACTCTCCATCCCAGTGCCGCTTGTTTGAGGTGGAGACATCCGCATGGAGTTCTTACCAAACTGTGTTCCTGCATTATCTGGCACTGCACCAGAAGAATCGTAAATCATCTCAGATGTCTTCCGATGTGGAGCTGCAGACGAATAAACAAGTTTTTCACTACTATTTGCATCGTTACAAGGTGCATGAGGCATCGGAAGAGTTGTATTCGGCTGAGAGGAGTTGCTCATAGACATAGGTGATTCAGCTTGAGCAGCTTGCAGTTTGCTTGTAGGCTGGTCAGAGGGATTTACTTTCTGATTATGCAATACTTTTGGAGGAACCGTGGCTTGTTTATGATTAGCCGACTTCTGATGTGGCTGAGACCGATGCGGGTGGTGGTTGGATGAAGTGATGACTGATGGTGTACTTGAGGTAACCGTTGATGGTGATGGAGCATGATTTTGGTGGTTGTTATTATCGGCTGAATGAGAAGGCTTCTGCTGCTGAAGTTCCTTTGATGAATATGTCTTCTGCTGGTGTGGTTGATTCATAGAAGAATGAGGTAAAGATTGCTTACCAGAATACAAGCTCCCTTGACCACTTTGCGGCAAATGATGCACGACCTGCTGCTCGCCTTTATCTGCAGTAGATTGACCTCCGGAGAAGCCATTCATTTCTGAGGTATCAGTGGGATGATTCTGATGCATCATCATGGTTCCCCTTCCACCTTTCATAATCTTAGCCTGCTGCTGCTGATGCTGCGCCTGTTGCCGTTGTTGAAACTGCTGCGATTGACGTTGCCGTTGCTGCTGCTTCACCATTTGGGTGGTGCCGCTAGTTTGAGGGTTGCGCACAAGACCATGGGGTGCAGATACAGGATGTTTCTGCGCAAGTTGCGGCATTGGAGTCATCATAGGTGAAATCGACACTGGCGGAGATGAAGATCGTGATTGCATTTGTGTACTATTTTGTGGAGAGGAAACCGGAAGTTGAGACTCTTGTGGTTGTGCATGCAGCATCATGGCATTGGATGTAGAGAATTGTTGCTGCTGTTGTTGCAGTAAACGCTGTTGCTGAAGTTGTCTCTCTTTAACGAGTCGCATTCCATAAGCGGGATTTGGAGGTCCTTGGAAATGATGTGGATGATGGGAATTACTGGTAAGCAGATGCGGTGACTGTTGGGGGGAAATCGGACGTGCTTGCTGCTGGTGATGAAGTGGGTATGCCTGAACAGGTGGTTGGGAAATCTGATTAGGAAATGACGAACTTGTTCCACTGCCAAATGCGGGAACTCCTTGACTGACCCCACCCTGTGATACTTGCTGCATCTGAAGGTCTGCCGCCACAGCTTTTTGATGGTCGGTGTTCTGGTTGGGCTATAGCAATAAATCAGAAGACAATGTTAACAGAAACAAAGTATGCAAGAGCTTATAAATTGCAGAATCTATCAGTAAAGGGCTGTTTGGTTGGTTTTTCATTAACTCATGTATGGATAAATCTATGTGGGATTAATTTGCCTGTGTAGATTGTAAAGGATTTTGTTTGGAAGGGCTTTCCAATAGATGGAAGGAGCATGTCTTTTAATTGGGAGGGGCAGATTTGGAAGAAAAACTTGGCTTTCTGCATAAAGGTCCCCCTTAGAAGCTTAGGGGGTGTTTGGTTGGTTTTTCATCAAGTCGTCTATGGATAAAGTTATTTGTGTGGATTAATCTGTTTGTGCAAATGGGGAAGGTTTTTGTTTGGGAGGGCCTGTTCAAAGATGAAAAGAGCGTGTTTTTTAATTGGGAGGGGAAAGTTTGGAAAAAACTAAATTTCTGCATAAAGCGCCCCCTAAAAGCTCACCGAATAAGCCACTTTCTATATCATTAAGCCACTACCAAACAGTCATATATAGCTGAGCGAATAAGCTGTGAATCCCATTAAGCTCATTAAGCTGCTAACAAACAGGCCCTTACTGAATAAGCCACTTTATATATCATTAAGTCACTACCAAACAGTCACATATATATGACCAAATAAGCTGCAACTCCAATTAAGTTCACTAAGCTGTCAACAAACAAGGTCTAAGTTGTTTAATCAAAAGAAACCTTCCACATTAATATTCTTAGAATTTGCAATGAATCAAACTGCTAAAGAACTCACCCGGATCATATGCATACCATCACGTGGCCTCAACATCGAGTTTCCTTGACCTGGACCATGACCAGCACCAGCCCCCGAGTGCATACTAGCAGGGTTTGGTGTTGCCGAACCAGAAGGTAGGATGTTACCAGAACTCAACATAGATGGCGATGCAATCCCTTGATAATTTGGTCTTGCCATCTTCACGCTTCTATTCATCCCACACATAACACCCATACCATTTCCTGCCGGTAACATGCGTACGCCTCGATCGGTCACTGAATGAGACCCGGGAGGCAAACTGGCCTGCTGTGTGTTCCTCGCAGATAACATTTGATTGTACTGTTGCATTCTTTGCTGTTCATCTACTGATAATGACCCCGTTCTAGGGATCCCATATCTTCCCTCCCTATACAGGGACAACACAAAACATCAGAATCTGATATCTTAATAGTTCAGTCATTTCAAGCTATTTACGGGATTACCTAACAGATGGATTAAGTGGAGCAGATGCAGATGGAAGGTTACTTCCATGAACCGAATTGGACGAACCAGGTGCTGATGAAGTGGAACCAGAACCAGGAAGCATTGGTGGTACAGGACCATGATTCAGAACTGGTAACCCACCACTATGAGGACCTTGATAACCAGCAGGAAGAACATCTGGGCTGGACGAGATTGCTTCGGACAGTTCAAGAGGCCTTAATAGGATATTACACAGAACATGGTATTAGGGATTCATGAAAAAAAAAACTAGCAAAGTAGTACAAACCAGAGAAAATAATGGCAAGAAGCAAATCAGAATAGAACAGATAACTCACGTAAGGACAGGTCCACCATTAAGGTTATTTGGGCAGACTTGAGAAAGAGCAAAGGCATGAGAACTATGAGGCTGCTGCAACTGTTTTGGATCCTGATTATCATTCTTTGCAGAAAAAGGAAAGAAAACAAACAGGTTATATGAGTATCGTATTTGAGTCACAATAAAACTAGAAATCATACATTTGTAAGCGTTATACGTTAGAGATAGTATAATTGTGAAAAGTTTGAACCTTAAACCAACTGAACTATTCATCCTATTCAAAGACAATTGCAAAAACTTCTACAATGCTTTATTTCAGAGTCAGCAAGGGAAATGAAAGCAAACATGCTAGATTTATCAATATGATCTTAAAATGAAACAACATATATGTGGTATCTATATAACGGCATCTTTAGGGTGCATTTGGTACACTTAACAGGACAGAAAGAATAGGGATCACTGTTCCATGTTTGGCAAGACTTGGAACAGGCGTGTTCCACCCTTAGCCCCATGGAAGAGGTTGGAACAAACCTATATTTTACCAACATAACCTAATTCTCTTCTAAAACATCAAATATGCCTCCCTCTTTACATTTTATTCATTCTTTAAATTTTATTTATTGTATTTTATGCTCTTTAAACTTTCACTTTACGTCCTCAATATTATTTTTATACAAAGTTTATATATTTTGATTAATTTATGTAATTTATTAAATAGTAATAATAGAAAAATAATATAGAAAAGGTATAAAATAAAATTGGAAACTACATGAACTATTTACTTTGGTGTCACTTTAATCGTCTTGACGCAAACTTTTTAATGGTATATTTTGTTATAAAAAATATTTATTTTATTCTAACTTAATAAGTTACATAAATAAATGAAAATATATAAGCAACTCATTAGGGGTAAGCTGGTCATTTTAGTTGTTTTGTCCAGTTCTGTCTTACCAATGCCACTAACCACAGCAAATAATAGGGATAGATAGTCACCTGTGTCCTTCTATAATGATGTTTTTGTCCAATCACAATAATTTTCTCGAAATGAGATTTGAGTGTATCCTCTTCCATTGGTCCCTGCAATCGTTGAAATAATTGTCTAGCACTGCCCTGTATGAGATATGTCAACATACGGAAGCAAAGATTTAGCTCAATGACAAGTGGTAATGCATGCAACTTCAAATATGATAATTAGCATGTAAACTACATAAAAGTATAAAAAAATGAATATTACCTCCGGAATGCCAGGTAAAGTAGATGGATAAGGTTGAGACGACCCTGAATCCTCAGCGCTATCAGCTCCATCACCAGTATTCCTATCCATTAAAATTTTGTGGCGTTCTTTGCATTCTCTGGACTTGCGGAAGATGCACTGCACATGTTGCATAGATTAAATCATTCATCTATGACTACATTAGTTAAGTGATGACTGATAAAAAACCGGGATAGTCATAGATAACAATTGGAACATACAAGAAGAGAAAAATATATCCTCCTACTTGAGATGTGTCAATTAACCGATACAACTCTGGATTCCCAATCAAATAAGTATATATATATATATATATATATATATATATATAATTCCAGTAAGAAGGATTGGCGCATTTGTTGTAATAAATCAAGCTCAACAATAAAAAGACAGAAAAAACTTAGCACATGGTAGTTACCTTGAACTGTAAAGTGCTGTTGATGGCATCACTTATAAGCTCCCAGTTTGGACCCATATCATGAACCAGCACAACAAGGGCCTGAGTAGACAAGAGCATTCTCTATGATATCTTACAAACGACACTTATTTCTCAACAAAGTGTATATATAAAGGGGACGGTTCAAATAAGGAATGCAAAAACGGTAAGAACGTACAATAAAAGATTCATAAGTGAATCATTGGTATACAGACACGTGGATTCAGATATGCATCTTCATATGTGAATCATTGTTAAAAAGGTATGTAAGCAAACATGGGTTCACATATGCATCTTCAAACATATGATTCACATATGAATCATTTATTCCTACGTTCCTACCATATTTGTCACTCTTATTTGAACCTCCCTGTATATGTATATATACAAAGGGACAAACGACATTAACCTGATCTTCAAATAATGACCATGGACTTCCTGAACCTGGCTGCCCAACAGGGGTCTGCAGAGATGTTTTATTGATCAATACATTATGCAAGAGGAATCTAGAGAACAATTAGAAGTACGAAAGTAACTCGAGTAGGCCTATCACTTAATAATACCTTAAGTGCTTTGGCTTTCCTGCCACGATCTCGCACAAGTAATTTCATGAACTTATTTGGATTGGACATATTACTCATCTGAGAAGCCACTGGAGAGATAATTGAACCAGCCAAGAGATTAAGATTGTCAAATGAATGTCGAATCATCTTTGACTTTTTTCATGATATGTTTGAACAAAAAAAATCTTCATACGTAATTGGAAAAACCGTATTAAGGAATTAGATAGCTTTTCCAAATCACCAAAGACGCACAAATGAGAAAAGAAAGAGCCATACCACTGCTTCCATTTGATTCAAATTGATGTGTATCCGGTCTCCTTCTTGAGTGATCCTTCTGCACGTCATTCATTAGAGAATCAATGAGGCACCAATATGTCGAATACGACATTGTGACCAGATATGAATGTAATTAATTACTTTTGTGCTTCAGGCAATAGGGTAGAGAGAGAGAGAGTCTAGCAGAATTCTAATAATCATCCAATGTGACAAATAACCCATGAATATGATTTTTAGGTTTAAAGGCATTTTAGATCATCCAGGATGATATATTTTCGAATATAAACTATAGATAAAGCTTATATGCTACAAAAAACTCATTATCACATCCAGACTCGAAAGGCACAATTTTTTCGACACCTCTAGCTCCTTAAATTTTTGTAATATGATATAAAATGACATAAAATTGCTAACATGGTCTCAATCAACTCAATGTAACACCCCTGTCACTTATAACAGGTTATATACACAAACGTGCCCAATATATCCAAACTGGAGGGGCGCCCCCCCCCCCTGGAGGGGGGGGGATGCAGACCTAACCTCTACCCAAAAGAGTATAGTGGCTGTTTCAGTGAAGACCTTATAACAGGCTATATGGCTATAGCAAATCATTACTTTTAATTAACTGAAGAAAATTTACCTGCTCATTCTGAAAATTAGAATCAAGGTGCCACCGATGCTCAAATGTGGATCCCTGCAACACCGTAAGACAAAATTAAAGATCAAAAGGCAAGTCGGAACAACTAAAAGACAAGGACTCTAGTAAATGTCACATACAGGATGTTTTGCTTTCTTTTTCTTTTTAGGTCTATTTGAAACTTCAGTGGAATCAAACTGTAATTGCTTTTCATAGTCTCCCACAGATTCAGCTTCCATATTGTTTGGTATTTGTGATCCACCATGTAGAGTACTTTGCTCATCCTGAAAGGAATTGGTATCGCCACTTGAAGCATCTGTCCTATTTGGTGCCTGTATGCACCCAGAAGTTCCAGCATTGAATGGACTTATTATCCTCTGCCTGGAAGCAGTACGCACACGTTTTGTTGGAATTGAAACATTTAAACTGCTGGCAGATCGTTTCCCACTCAACACAGAGGGTTGAGTTCCAACAGTTCTTTCAGCGGATTGCATGAGTGACAAATCACCTCCCATCTCATGTGATCTTGCACCATAAAATTTGAAGTGTTTTCTCCTCTTCTGAGCATTTTTCGTAGATTTGCTACCTTCAAACACACCTGGGAGATAATATGTGCTTGTTTCTCCCTCATCCTCTTCAAATGCATTATCTTGAGATTTGAAGTCTACATATGGTTAGAATTTCAACTGATATACTTCCCAAACAAGGGTTTGAACAATTAACATGAAGTCTTATAATACCTGCAACAGCATCATAGCCAGATGTATCCACTTCATCTTGCATGCTACTGCCAGTTCTCTATAAACAACAAAAAATATCATTAGTCTACCTAAATCAAAGGGAAAAGCATAGAAGAACAAAGAAAGCTGGGTTTTGGTATCTATAAGTTGGCTAGTAATAAAAAAATGCAACCATTTCTTCAATGATTGATATACTCTGCAGTCCTCAAATTTATTTACACGAAGTTCCCAAAACTTTATACTATCTAAAGTTCTTGGATTCCATAGACGGAGGCACACAGATTCTTTGGAGAAGCGACTTAATTTTAATAACAATATAATTTATTTAACATTTAAAATTAATAAATTCCAAATTCCTTTAGAGGTACTAGACTTCGTTTTAATTACAAGATAGTTTATTTAATATTTTAAGATTATGAATTCTGCGTTTAATGAAGATTTGCACCATGTATCAGACATGTCATCTAATTGCCACCTAAATTGTATGCTATTCTCATATGAATCCAAACCACATGTTAAGGACTTCAGAAAAACCTGTGTCATTTCATCAAAGATTGTGATCTGCTGACTATCTACATGTCCCGAAATACATCCAACTAGAGAGAAAGGGAGGAAAAAGGAGAGATTCCAGACTCCTTTCACCCCATGAAGTGAACAAACCAAGCACATCCCTTTTGTGCCACTTGGAAGGTCACCCTCCCAGGGGGGGATGTACACAAACTTGTCCTCTACCCAAAGAGTAGGAGCGGTTGTTTCCGTGCAGACCCTCGGCATGCGAAGGTGTTTTCAAAAGATTTTGGTGAAGAGCTGAGTGCTTCATAAAATTTGTCAAAAAAGTTGGGATTTTAACCCATAAATATTGCTTTCAGTGTCATCTTTGTCCTAATAACAATTTGACGTGCTTCTGGTCTTTTCGTCCATCTGTCTTATGTTGTAGGCTACATTATGGAAATTTAATCACCAACAAAATTCTGTCAAATTAGAAGTTAAAAATATATATATATATTTCAGATATTCTCCTATTTCATTCCCTAAGAAAATAAAATAATGAAAAAACTAGCAATATGGTTCTTAAGAATTACCATACTAGGTATTAATTGACTGGTATACTCTTGTTTTGTCATTTAATTTAAAGTTTTGGTTATCAACTCCTGCTGTCCCAATTCCAAGTGTGTATCTTCCTTTAGGCCAGCTCACGATTTATGTCTACTTTATTGTAATTGAAATACTGTATTGCAAACCTGCCAGCATTTAAAAAGATTAAAACCCGAGGATGCTAACTAATTTTCATCTAGGTTTCAAGTTCATTCTTATACTACTGGCACAATGGATAGACTGGCAGTACAAAGATTGCCATGAAATGCAAGGGCTGGTGATGGTCCATCAACAGGCACATCTTCAAGTAAGCAAAAGAGATGAAGATTACTTATTTCTTTCTTCTTCAAGACACATATTAGTTTAATAAGTATACACGTCTATGTCAATAACTCCTCAACACATACAAAGCAAAACTGGAAAGGCCTGAAAGGAAGAGAAATTAGCTCAACAATGGTAGCAAAAATAACATACTATCATTCGTTCACATGTTTTTACCTCAAATTGTAGCAAATGAGATTCAATCGCTTTTCTGTAGGCCTCAATTGCACCAGGTGGTACTGTATAAAAGAGATTCTCCTGCATTACATGAAACCAAAGTTTATATAGAACCACTTAAATATATAAGTGCATAGATCGCACGTAAAAATGCAACCATTGTTATCTCCATTAATTAAGATCCTTGAAATATATGGCTTGTGTGTTGGAAGTACCGGAGTGGGTATAGTTTGCCTTTGGTTGTGTCATTGTGTTTGTGTAGCAGTAGTTTTATAGTAAGAAAAAAGACAGCTAAATGTGGTGTAATGGTGGTTCGACTTAATGTGTGAAGATACCAAGTGTTAGTCCATACTTCTGTCAGATTATCCTCCCATGAAAGGTCCATGATGCTATCAGGAGTCGCAGGTGCTTGAGTTGCGTTGTACTGAACTTGAGAGCTATTGTACTCCAAGAACCTCATTGCATATCCCTGAATCCCAATTCTATTATCTCTTTTAAGGCAGCGTGACTCGGTCTCCTTGCATTTCACCTGTCAAATGCAACAATATAAGGTCTGGTCTTTCTTATCATCAACAAGCACATACATTTTCAAGCTAACACGTTGGATCTATCCCTTGACAATGTATAATTACTCGCAGGATAAGAGGAAGCAGCATATTTATGTTTGGTCTTAGCAAATTACTCGTCTGCACCAAAATCAAACTTCATAGCAAGTTTAAAGTGTGTAAATGAAGAACCACAACCCTATCAACTGCCCAGTGCCCAAAGATAATTTCATGACTAATCTATCCTACAAAGTGCTAAGGCGGTCCGTTTTAATCCTATCCAACCAAAGATGAGATACAATTTTATCAATATTAATATATAGAAGGGAAAGAAAATGCAGAGAGAAATTAAAAATCTAAAAATGCACATTTCTGAAGCTTATGAGAGTTACTTATGGAAACTTTTCAAGCAAGTATTTATATCCTGCTTCAAAAGCATTACAGGATAAGCATTGGAAATTGCAAGTCTCTTTTCGGAGTAGGGGTTCAGTAACACAGTATACGGCAGGAATTAATAAACAATTGTGATTGACGATTTCAATGCAACCTTTCAAGAGAATAGCTGCAAATAGTCCTCATGACTTCTCAAAAATAGATCTTTTAGGGTTCAAGGTTATTAAAGTATCTACTAGTTAACTCTAAAGCCGAACACATTGTTGATGTTCTTTCAAATGCACAAGATGTAGACAGTATTGTTATAAAAAAAGGACCAGTCATGATGCATACATGATGATCTAACAGATCCAGATAAGATTGTCTAACAAATAAGTAGTAAACCACTATCACAGACCAGCCTAATTTAACTTGATAAGACATTATTAAGGAACAATAGAAGAATTGCTATTAGAACATATAATGCCCCAGACAGCTAACAGTCCATATCCAGAACATACACAGTGCATGTTTATTACATTCACAGCGATTCAGCGAGCCAAATCGCACAAATGCGATTCATTCGCCTACTATCCTATAGAGCAATTCAACCTCTTAGTAAGACTAGGGCTAGGAAAACTCATTCTATCTGGGGCCAGGTAAAATAACATTTCAAAACTTAGTGAAGGACCTGTATCGTGTGCCAGAACTTCATGACAGCTTCTGCCAAGCGGTGAGCTACTTCCTTCTGCTTCTGCAGTGAACATTGTTGTTGGAACCTTACTTGAGAAGCAAAAGCCACTCTCCGAGAAATTTGAGCAGCTGCGGTTATCTTCCAAAGGCGCTCCTGTTTGTAAGCAAGAAACTGAGAATCATAATGGCTAAACCAAATGGCCACATAATTCAATGAGTTGCAAAAAAAAAAAAAAAGCAAGGATAGAGGAGCTAGCACTTACTAATCAAATAATACATTTTAAAAAGTAAGGAAGAACGATAGATGACTAGGTTGACTTTGATTTTTATCAGCAAAAACAAACCTGCGCAAAATCATTAGCCAACCATGACATTTCCTCAAGGACAAAGTCCCATTGTGATTTTAGACGTCTCTCCGGTGGCAAGGTTCTAACAGATAATTCAGCTATCCTCTTACGTTTTGCCTGTTTACAGTACAACCTCAAATCAGCTATTTAGAACACTTTTATGGGGCAATAATCAAATGCCTTAAGTTCAAAACGCAAGAAATAATGAAACAACCTCTATAATCCGAGCCTCTTCCAAAATTGAGTCTTCACGTTCTTTGGTTGCCAGTTTCAAGTTGTTCTGAGAGCATGCATTTTGCTCTGGAACATCAGTCGGATACCTAACAGACAATGTAGACTCCCGTAAGGAGATGTCATTAGAACCTTGTGGTCTACTACTGCAAGCATTTCCATCTTGGGAAATTGAATTGGGTCCCAAAATAATGGTGGCCTTTCTTTCAGTTTTTGGAGTGGTGCAGCCATCTGAGCCAACTCTTTTAGTAGAGACAGAATGCTTCAACTCATTTTGCAACGCAGATTCAGACACTTTCAGGTCTACCTCTTCCTTAATAGCAGAGTCGTCCCCATTGTGACTTGGATGACACATATCAGAATTAGCTTTATTAATATTCAGTATCTTATCATCCTTGTCTGCAACTAAATCATTACGTTCCACCTCTACTACCTCCTTCTGTACCAAATTTTGTTCCATTGGCCCAGTATATTTACCAATCCTAGCACTAGTAGGTAAACCGTTCCCATTATAGCCATCAAAGCGTTGACTGGTTTGGGTGCATGACGACTCCGAGTCCAAGATTTTTGGGGGAATTGCTACTCCGCTGTTACTATCAGCAGGTATGCTTTCTATCTCTTCCGTACTTCCAAAGCCATTGGTTGGACTAGCAAAAGCTAGGTTTTCAGATATCTGTGTGTCTGCACGGGGAGGACGTACAGAATCTGTCAAATGTACCCGATTCATAACCGCTACAGGTTCAGGTTCAATGGATGCAATAGTGAGTGGAGCTTCCCGACTATTAGATTTTACTGGCTGATCGTCATGAGTCTCTAGAGTGTTTTGTAAAGCATTAGCATCTAAAACAGCAGAATATGGACCATGTGCAGGGCCAAGGGTTGATTGTACAGCCGGCACACCATCTATTTCATTTTCTAGCTGAGTGATAGAATTTCTTTGAGCCACACTAGCATTAGGACTTTTAGGCTTGGAGTTGGAATTCAACAAACAGTTACGATCCTGGTGGTCTGTGTCATGTGTTAATCCTTTGAAATCCCTGGAAGCATGTCGAAAAGGAAGAAAATGACCACCACGAGAAGGAACTGCATCAGTAGAACTTGACCTAGCCCCATCACGATTTGGCCGAGATCTAATTCTACGTTTATATGATTTTTTGGGTAGTTCTAAGACAACAGAATCGCCTGTGGTGATGTGACCAACATCCAACTGGGAGTGATGTTTGGACGGAGCAATGTTGTCTGCATGAGGATGTACAGGTTTCCGTTCAATTTCCTGGAACTTATTGTCACCATCAAATAGCATGAGATTATCAGCACTGTTGGGTTCACAGGCTGAAGGAGCCCCAAGTCTACCGCTACTTTCAACAGAATCTCCACGAGGTGAAGCAGTAATTGCAAAACTACCTTTTGCTTCACTACAGCACCATATGAAAACCAGGATAACAAAGAAAAAGATATCAGCAAAGGTGATATTGACGCTGGATAAATAATGGATGCATTCATTATGCACTAGATACATACCTTGTCACAAACTGCTCAGGATGTCGATCTGCCAGTGAGGTGGACTGGCGGCTAACTGACGCTGCATTCCCAGGTTTCAAGTCCAATGGGTCTCCACCCTGCAAATAGCAAGCAATTGATCACCTATCTATGCTCAAACTGTTTGTAACATAAAGATAATAATAATCCCATCAGCCTACTTTCTGTAGATATTCTAATTCTCTTCTAAATTTCTCAGCCGCGGTGAATGTTTGCCTGCAATGAATATGATCCACTGTTATGTTGAGCTTGATTTGAGAAAAAGATGATGCGATCAAAGCATAAATTTTGCAAGGCACAGAAGTGAACCGCTGTTACCTGAGTTCCGCTTGAGTTTTCTCAAGATCTGATGATTGCTGCAGTGATGGTGTTGAAGAAATTCCAGCTCCACTGTCATCAACTCCTCCCATGGAATCAAGCTCAGCATTGACTACATGCACAGATCCTGAAGTACATCCATGCATACCCACTTTAAGTGCCTACAGGTATATTCCTGCCATTGATCCAAACAAATTACTCAAATATATAAAGACATTACAAGGATACACAAGAAAAATGTTTATAGCACGGACAATAAAATGAATCTTTAAACACATGAAAAGAAAGGGGGCAACATGACGATCTAATAAAAATTATTCATGCTCGACTACAGAAAAACTTAATTTTAAGCATTTCTTTAGAGCAAAGAAGATTAATAAAAAGACTATATTATGATGGCACGCAAGTATCATAATCATGTTCTTCACTAGTAGCAGACATCCAAAATTTTCTAGTATATAACTAGAACTCATCTTTTAATAATCCTACAAGTGACTAAATCTTTGTTATCACGTGATCCTAGCTGCAATGTATGTCATAACCCTTAACTCTGCAGAGCTAACATCAGCATAAATCAAATTCCCGGGTCGATGGATAATGCCAATTTTGTGATGTTTGAACTAAGCCACGAAAGCTTGGTGATGACTGTCAACCACTACTCACCTGGTCCTTTTATACAAACACAACCCATTACAACAAGTCGAGAAATGCATAGGATGCCATTAATCCCACATATGCTTAATCTGTCCTGCCAAGTACTTGATATAAAAACCTACCAATCCTCTCCATGTTTGCAAACTAATCATTTAAAGGAGTGCTTTTTGGTCATACCCACCGGCCTATCAAATTCTCATATGATAAGATTTGGTATGTCCATGGAATAACTTATAAGTACTAGACAATGGTAGTGTGAGATCTTATGGCAATGAATTAGCATTTCAGATTATCAGTGTGTGAGGGATACGTATATATGAGAAAGAGGGATAAACCAAAATTCTTTCATTCCTAATAGTTATGCATGAAGAGAGAATCAGAGGATAGTTGTTATACATGGTATGACATGGACACTTTAGAATTACAAAATATGTCGTAAGGAACACAAAGATTATAAAACTGAACCAACTTGGAAATTATCTACAGTCCAATAATCATTGTTTACCATAATTGTAACATAGTTATCATTCAATTCATGAATCCAATCGACACCATCTGATGGTTAATCCCAACCAATCTAGGAGTTCAAGTTCCGTTAGATGGTCATAGTGCACAAAGAGCAAACCAATTCCATTGGCATCATCTACATTAATAATGGAACTGCATACTCCACCCCATTGCCTAGTACACTCCATGCCCACGTGCAACCACCATTATAAACGTTCGTAAGCGAAAGAAAAATGTCCCAGCAAATAAATATCGTGACAAACAGAGTCTTTTGAGAAATGAAAAACGACCCTAGTTTCAATTACTTCACACTTGGTTAAGTTTCAGGCATGCATTCAATCAAAATGCACCAATACAACGCTGCAATCACTAATTACACATTCAGTGACCTATAATCAACTCTGGTGAACCAAATTCCAATAGTTCCAGTTTTAGGGTTTACAGGACACATAACATTTTGTCCAATTCTAGGGTTTCTGCGAGAAATACCTGAATTGCGAAGAGCACTGCAACAATATCCAGCTTAGAAACCTTTCCCCTCTCCCCTTCGGTTCTTCTTTGATGTAAAATGGATCAATTTCCGAATCAAAAACGAATTTTGCCCTATAAAATATAGGACATAAAAGAATCGACTGAGTGCCCCCCTTTCGATTTTTTTACCCTAATCACTCACAAATTATGCATATACATGATATATATGAATGTTTTTGGTGTGAAGATTTGTGTGTATATAATGTTGTTCGTTCTGGTTCGTCTTCAAGCTCGATTTTCTCTCTCTTAAAGCTTTCTCTCTCTAAGATTTGCAAAAACTATTTCGTCGTCTCTGCGAGTAGTGGGCTGGGCATGCAGACGTCGACGAAGAGGGCTTTTTTGGGAGTATTTGGGCTTTTTGGTTACCTTTTGTTCCTGAAAAGGAGTTTCAAATTTAAATAGTGTTTCTTTTTATTTTATATCAAATATCTATGTTATATTATAAAGTATTTCACAAAAAATTCTTAAAAATTATTTTTTATGCATAAATTACTGTATATTGATGTATATTATTTAAAATTCAATATTACAAATAAATTATGCATAAGTACAACTTATTAAATTTTCATGTTTGAATTCGTGTAACTAACTGCGGATCAAAATAATCAAATAGAGGATAAACATCTTATTTTAAAATATAAAAAATATAATTAGGATAATTATCGAGTTATAACAAAATAATTAATTATTATTTTTATAAGAAAATTATATTATTAAACCAAATATAAATTACTTCGTTGTTGAACCTAAATTAAATTATAATAAAAAATTGAATTAAATAATTACACAAAAAATAGGAATTTTAAATAGTTAATATGATACTAATATCGATATATTTTTGTCAATTTTTTCTGATATCTTCAAATTTATATTTTATTCAAAAACAAAAATTCATCGTTTTTTCAAAATCACATAAGATCATACTATAACATCAACTGAGATAAAAAATAAAATGAAATATTAAAATCAAAATGTATCTCGCTGAATTGTGCGAGTACCCTTCTAGTATTTATAAGGGACTGTTTGGTAGTTGTTGGATAGTTTGGTACAAAATGATAAAATGGTCGGAATGATTAAGAGTCTCTCGTGATATAGTGCAAAATTAAAATATAATTGTATGATAATTATTTAATATGAAATTACGTCGCTGAATGGTTGAGGAAGACCTCATATACAAAATCATTCAAAGTGTTTTAGAATCATTAAGAGATATAATTTTTTTTTTGTCAAACAAGATTCACCTAATAATGATTCAGATGTCACCTCTTAATGGAACTATTAAGAGGTAAACAAACAACCCCTAAATGTACAATATAGCTCGATCCAAATTAAAGTTTGAAGTCGATAACTTGATTTTGTTTTATTTTTATCCTCGGATTTATTCTTACTGTTTCGAAATATCGAAAAAGTTATCAATTGATTATCAGTTTTGTTGGATTATACGTGTTTTCAAATTTGAGAAGAAGAAAAAAGGATGGAAAATAAACAAAAGGAAATAATAATTTTTTTAATTTGTGTTCTTCCTGATACAAGATTCATCAAGGTGCTTGTGGAGTGAGGGCTTTACGGCCCCATAAAGAATACTGTATTCGACCCTGGTATTTGAACAGCTTTGTTTCCCAATAGAGCCTGAATAAGCTCGGGAAAAACATGGGATCTGTTAGGAATTGAACCCAATTGAGTGGGTCGGGACATCTAGCATGAAAGAGCCTTTTCTGGTAGCAGCATTATACCTTAGTCTCTCTCCAACTTCCAATCTATATAAAACATAGTTAGCAGTGGTCGATTCACATGTTACTTTTTGATGCCCCCGCCTCGATGATGCTCCCAGATCGATCGCGCGCAATCTCACCCCGTTATGCCATAGAATAACTGAGCTTCTTGTTGGGCTGGTTATTTAGAGCGAAAATAGATTAATTTTTCTTCGACGGTTTGATTTATGATTTGTCAGTCATGGGCATCATTTTTCATTTCAATTGGAAAATGCAATCAGGTATTTAGGGCAGTATAAGTGATCAAGGAGTAGTAACTCATATAACGGGATGAAACTTTGCACAGTGTTCTATAACTATCAGTTGGCAGCTCCGTGATTTCTTATGGGCACATACATCCTAGATAATCCAGTCTATGATCCCGAGCGAGGGATAAAGTAAAAGAAGGATGTTGTCTTCCTCCAAATGCAAGAGGCCAGGGGCTAGAGTGAGCGGGGGGACAACATTAGTAGGACTTAATGTATGTCTTATATTTGTTTACATCTTAATAGTTTCATTAAAAGACAGTTCTTGAATCGTTAAGAGGTGAATATTGTTTGACAAAGAAAAAATTTGTCTCTTAATGATTTTAAAACCCTCTGAATGATTTTGTATTATGGACCTCCCTTAACCATTCAACACTCTAATTCTATTGTAAACAATTATATTTCATTTTGCACTATATAATGAAAGACTCTTAATCATTTTGCACAAAACCATTCAGCAACTGTCAAACAGTCATAAATGTGCTTATTAGTCAATTATCCATTTGTTTGGAGCATATACAATAGTTTGAACCTCAATTTTAAATTACTATAAAAAGACTGATAAATATTTTACAGTGTATTACATAAGTACATACATATTCATAATCAAACTGTTGTGAACTTCGTTAAAATTTAAAACCAGACATCGGTATTAAATTAAAAAGAATAAATTACTTATGTTTTATATAAATTGTTTAATTATATCTAAAATAGTTTAGATTTTAAGGTAAATCTATGAAGTTTATCAATTGGTTATTAAATATATGTATTCATTACAAATATGAATTTGTGCATAAACTATAATAATTTGTAACCTTAAAATTTAACATACTAATTTGTATTATTAAACAATTAGAATGGTACTCGTGCAATGCATTGAGACATATTTTCATTTCAACATTTCGTTTTATTTTTTATCCATGTCCATATAATACGATTTTATGTGGTTTTGAAAAAAAGATAATGTTTCTATTTTTGAATAAAATATAAATTTGAAAATATCATATAAAATCTGCAAAAAAATATATCAACATAAGTATCAAATTAACTATTTATTTTTATTATAATTTAATTTAACGTAACGAAATTCAGGTTTAATAATATATTTTTTACAAAGATAATAATTAAGTACTCTGTTAGAACTCAATAATTATCCTAATTGTATTTTAAATTTTTTATATTTTAAAATGAGATGTTTATCATCTATTTGATTATGTTTGTCCGTAGTTAGTTACATGAATTCAAACATAGAGCTTTAATAAGTTGTACTTATGCACAATTTACTTGTAATCTTGAATTTTAAATAATATGTATCAATAAACATTACTTTTATGCATAAAAAATGGTTTTTAAGAGTTTTTGTCAAATGTTTTATAATATAGTATAAATATATGTAACTTGAGTGTTAAGTTATTTTTAATAAATTTTACCAAATACTCTTTTGTTTTTATTAATCTGAATATCAAATCTGCTATGCGAGCTGACTAATACAAGGATGACCACCTGCTTTACGGGTAGCCCGAAGTCATCGAATTTGAACCTCCACGGCCGTAATTTTTTTTTATTTCTCTTTGATTTTGAACCTAGAACTTCCAAGCATTTTTTATCTTTGAAGTCCAAACTCAAACCAATCAGACACCATCCTTGTGATCCCAAAAAAACTGAAGATGTAAAAATTGTTATGGCTACACCAACCCTTGCTACATCATAACATATTACACCAATTTAAATTATATATTATTGTTAATAAGTTAAATATGTAAAATTAAAAATTAATGGAAAATATAAGAAACAGTTTAAATTGTTTTATTTACAAAACCAATTTTTTTTATCAACTTGGGATCAGTTGGGACCGGTTTCGAATCGCCGATTAAGGACCGATTACACTTTTTTTTATCAAAAAAGAAGGCCCGGGTCGGACAGGGACCGGTCATACGTGTTTTGTAACTGTTGGAATTGTCATATCACCAAATTTTTTTCCATTTTTGTCCCATTGGCCCTCTATACACAATATATATAAGTCATATAATGTATGAGGGAAGATATCAACTCACAAACGTAAAAAACCATTCACGATTCTCACTATAATTCGTGATTTCAGCTGGTATTCAATTTCCATTTTTAACAAGTTATAATAAAACATGCTTTTTTAAGTGCATTTCAATGACCCAATTACATATTTTAACGCATTATGATAAATTTTTTGTATTCTGTAAAAAAATTAAAAATATATATATATGTAAAAAATCGATATTTTCTTTAAAAAAAGTGGGACCTATTTGGGCCTGGCCAGGACTGGGAGCGGTTCTCGGGACCGGTTACAAAGTACCTTAACCAGGCATTGGGTTCTTGGTCAGGATCGGGACCGATTACAGGAATAATGTTTGGGACCAGGACCGATTTTTGTCCATCTCTATGCCATAGAGTAAAAATAATAAGGGTCGTGAAAAGTGTCCCATAAAGGCTTTGAAAATTCAAGAGAAGGTCATGAACGAGACAAGTTGTTCATCATTACGATAGGTGTATCATGTTATTCTCTGTAATCGTATATATTTTGAAACTACAATAACGACAAAAGTTTCCATTAGTTTGCATGGCTTTTTCTCCTATCCCAAAGTCCTTTTAAGTGATTTTTCTTAGTTTTAAGGCTTTAACGGATTTATTATGTTCCTAAAAAATAATATAAAATTAAAGACGCGAACCTATAATCTCACATACAAAAAGTAAAGAACTAACCAACAGACTAATGATAATTTTGAAAAAAAAAATTATACATTTATTTCTTATAGTCAAATGGTGTCACTACTTACGCATGTTCCCGTGTCATGTTCAATCATACTTGTTTTTATTTACTGTAACAAAAAAACATTCAATTAAGGGAACAAAGTTTAGAAAATATATATTTGATGTAACAAAATTACAAAATATCATATTTTTTGTTCATTTTAACTAGTAACTTGTTGATCTTGTACCATTTAATGATGTAAATGTCAAATTATCCTTTCATTTATAAACAGATATCTCGTTATCAAATATTACAAAATCAACAGTCAATTAATAATAGAAAAAGACTTGAAAGTTTGTTATATCGACCGAGAAAAAAAAGTTATTTGGTACATTAAATAAGAACTAAGAATTTTCTAAAATAAAGCGTCAAAAGTCAAAATCTATTAAAAAAATTGCATCTAACTCAAATAATTACTTTATTTTAGCAATTATAGTATTAACAATATGATGAAAGATTGTGTGAGAATTAGAGTTAAGGTGAAAAGTGTAAGAAGAGATTTGGACATTTGATCACTTTTATCATTGCGTTTTAGAAGGGGTTTGTTATGGTGCTTCTCATTAGTTTTGATCTAGTTGAACTCTTCAATTAGGATTAATCTAAGGATGAACATCTATTCTTACCATTCTCATCCTCACTAAACCAACCATTAACTATATTATTAAGATATTTAATACCTTTAGGGGCCATTTACCAAATGCTTACTTGGGTAAGCGCTTACCAAGTTACATTGCCTTATCGGATAAACATGGAAAAAACCATGAATTTTACCCGATAAGAGCGAGACAAGTACCTAGAGTCTTACCCCGGTAAGTGAGGGCAAAGACTCTTACCACGGTCAGCTCCTACCGGGTAATTTATTGCATAAAAACCATTTTTTGTTGACTAAAATCTTACTCGATAAGTAAATGATAGTATTGAATTTTACCGCTAGATACTTACCAGATAAGTGTTTGGTAAACGGTCCCTTAGTAAAATATTATTTATTTTCATTAAGCATTTATTTTCTATCTCGTATTGGTGGAAAAAAATTAAATACTTTTTCTTTCTCTTATATAAATTTTTAAAGATTTCTCTAAATTTAAAGTATCTCCAACAAATTTTCTAAAATAAAAATTTTGGGGATTTTTACTACAACAAATTCTGCACAATCCAAAATGAAGAAAGTAGGTAGGGTGAAATTCTCTAATATTCAGAGAACTCTTCAAAAAATGATCACCTATAAATAAAATTGTTAATTAGTTTTTATACCAATGATAATCCTTGAAATTAAATTTTATAGGATAAAGAAATAATATTTAGTAAAAGATATCGAATATTTTAATAATATAATATCATAATTCATATTATAGTCTTCAAAATGGAAAAGCTGTTGGAGATGAATATAGATTTCCTGTAGAGATTTTGACTTTTGATTCTCCGTTTTGGAGAATCTACACGAGATGCTCTTAGATCCCGTTTACCTAACACTTACTCAGATAAGTGAACACCAAGTCACATTACCTTACCACATGAATATGATAAGGATCAAGAATCTTGCCCAGAATAAGAGCGAGATAAAGGACAAGTAATTGGCTATCTATTTCTAGAGTTGCAAAACTTTGGTCCAGAGGGAATATATAACAGTATCATATACATACATACATACATACATACACCACAACAAAAGATTACCATATGATTGATGCTATGAAGTTTTCTAAGATCTAAAGTGCAGTTTATATGTGGTTGAACTCATCTCAAATAGCTTCTTCCTCTACAAAGAATTTAAGGGAATAAATCAAAGCATTTATCTGCAAAATTGTAACAAACTTCATCAACACATACCAAAATTAAGGAATATTATGATGAAGGTGAGATGTAAATATGTGACTTTAACATGAAAGCTTTCCATTAAAGGAAATGTTTGGTAATTCTTTCGTCCCAAAATAAGTGTTCACATTTCTATTTTAATTTGTCTCAGAATAAGTGTCCAGTTAAAAAAACGTATTATGAGATGGACATATTGACTACTCCCTCTATTATCAAGGGTAAATTGTCATTTAGTCAACTAAAAGTGTAATAACTACATATTTCAGGGACTTTATGTCTTTCATTATGGACACGTAAAGAATGTTTATTAGCAGCTTAATGGGACTCGCAACTTATTAGGTTATCTATACATGACCGTTTGGTAGTGGCTTAATGATATAAAAAGTAGATTATTCAATCAGTTTTTGAGCGGAACTTTATGCAGACAGCTAAGTTTTTTCCAAACCTGTCCAATCCGGATTAAAAAAACACACTTTGTCCATATATGAAAAACCCCTTTCCAAACAAAAATCCTCCCAATCTATATAGACAAATTAATCCATGGAAGACAACTCTAACCATTGACAACCAAACAGTCCCTTATTTTGAGGTTGGTGGTGGTGGGG
>NC_037529.1:3019577-3030262 GCF_001531365.2 Cynara cardunculus var. scolymus
CTTTTGGGGCGGTACTTTTTTCGTCCCAAAATAAATGCTACAATTTGAAGGAGGGATAGCATCCGGTTAATGGTAAGATCCATACCCCTAATTTATGTATTACCCTTCTCATCATACGAGAAAGATATGCATACAAGCTCTGAAAATCAAACAAACCCAATATATCATGCTTGAAATCGGAGTATAGGAAAGGTGAGATGTATGCAGACTCGAGAATAAAGAAAGATAAGCATACTGTGAACTTACAATGCGAAAGGAAAAGATTGGCAAGGCCGAACACGTGATGTGGCAAGCCTAATCAGAGACGACTCGTCTTGAGGATCTATGCCAAGCTTAAGCCCAGTATGGTGTCGGACTTGCTTGTTCGCAGCTTAATGGGACTTGCAACTTATTGGAACATCTATATATGATCATTTGGTGGTGGCTTAATGATATAGAAAATGGCTTATACAATAAGCTTTTAGGGGAGAGCTTTATGCAGAAAGTCAAGTTTTTTCAAACATGCCCCTCCCAATTAAAAACACGCCTCTTCCAATCTATACAGATAGAATAAGTGAATAACCCACACAGACAACTTTATCCATTCAGGACTTGATGGAAAACCAATCAAACAACCCCTTTGGCTCATTTAGACTAGCAGCTCAGCAAGCAAAGCATCTACTATGGCCATATGAGCTTATACAAGCCCATAGAGCTACTTGATGTATCAATTTTATACAAGCTTACATGAGTATGAGCTGAAAGGAACCAAGGCTCAAGTGTTTTCGTGAACCTTAAGAGCCACAAGGCTCAAGCTTCAATTTTCCGAGCTTTGAGAGCCACAAGCATAGGCCTAGCCTACCTTGCCTTGACTTGGCTCAAATACACCCCTAATCAAGCATAGGCCATTTGGTTGGCAGAATAACTCATCAAGAGGAAAGATACATCGTCCTTCCATCCAATGAAAATCTCAAAGTTTAGCTAGGCATAAAATCAAACCAAACAAGCCCATTGTAACCCACCTGGAGGTGGGTCAGGGAAGAGGGGATGTACGCAAACCTGACCTCTACCCAAAAGAGCAGAGCGGCTATTTCCATGAAGACCCCCGACTTGTGCAAAATGTGTGAGATGAAAAAATGATAACGAAGAACTTGAAAACAAGTACTAAAATTTAAGAATGTGTTAAAAGTAAGCAACAACAATGAAACATACAAACAGAACAAATGCAAAAAAGACATAACAAATATACGAATACCTACACACCCTAATTGTCGGCTCACTAACCCTACCTCGCTGCCTCTTCAAATTCTTTCTTCTCGACTAAGCTAGCTACATATCCCAACTCCTAGTCTGCTACCCTAGTCCTGCGTCTCTAAGAACTCCTATCACATGTCATATCCTCAGAAAGTTTAGCTTGGCATATGGTTCAAAAATAGCTTAACTATGAGTCAAATATCTAAAATACCCTACTTGTGCCAATTTTGTTTGTAAGGATGATAGTGAGCAATTAGGTTGCTTTAACAAGAAATCTTTCTAAAAACGTTTGCAATACACAGAGACAGAGCTAAGAATTTTTTTCAAGTAGTGACCATTTGACTATAAACAACAAATATAGGGATATTTTTCACAAAATCATTATTGGTTTGTTGGTTAGTTCATTGTTTTTCATATGCTAGGTCATGTGTTCAAATCTTTTATTGCAAATTTTTTTCATAAACAAAATAAATCTGAAATTAAAGCTAAAAAAAGGACACTAAAGGAATTTAAACTTGAGTCAGGGGTGGAAGAAAATCTTTGCAAACCAACTCTACAAAGGGAAACTTGTGTTCTTATTGTAGTTTCAAAATATATATGGTGGCACACAACAAAATGGATACGGTAGCACTTTTCACGACCCCATAATTTTTTACACCACGACAGAGGAACAAAGCAGTGGCCTGTGCCACCGTATCCAATACACTAGGTCCGTCCCTGACAACACATATGGAAAAAGAAATAGATCATATGTTTGCAGGGTGGTATAGTTTACCTCGAAAGTTTATCGTCTGGATTCTGGTTTTCCAACAGAAGAAAGTGCATGTCGAAGCTCCTTCACATGGTTACTCATTCCATTCATGTTGTAAGCTTTGATCATGGTTCTATATGTGATCTTATCGGGTTGACATCCTTTACTTTCCATCATCGGCAGCACCTCCTTCATTTCCGCCAAGCATCCCATCATACCATAAGCATCCACCAAGCAGTTAAAAAACACGGTGTCAACTGTCACATCTGAACTCTCAATGTATCGCAAAAGACCCCTGATTTTTTCCACTTTGCCAGCTTGTGCATAACCCCTTATGAGCGAACAAAGTGTCACACAGTTCGGTTTTATGCTCTCGGATTGCATTAGCCTAAACAAAAATTCCATCTGGTTCAGATCCCCAGCTCGTCCAAATGCATCTATGACAATATTATAAGTCACAAGTGACCACGAGAAATGGTATTTCTGCATGTATTCCATGACAGCACTCATTTTCTTATAATTTCCGGTTTTCCCATAGGAATCCAAGAGAATATTGAAGGTCTTGATATTAGGTTGAATTCCAGCACTAAGAAACTTCTCGTAGCACTTTTCCATTGTTTCTATCTGCCCACTGCCACCAAATGCTCTTAGTGTCGAATTCATGGTCCATACATCAGGCTTACATTCCCTTTGGCGGAGCATTTCCACAAGTGTCGATTCCATGTCCACAAATCTTTTAGCAAAGTTAAAAAGTAAGAACATTCATATGTTAGTTCTACTCATCAACACTCCTTAATGATTACTTCCTCCGTCCCAAAATAAACGTCTACAGTGAAAAAGACAATTTTAGAAATGTGTAATTATTACACTTTTAATTATTAACTAGAGGGAGGTTAGGACCTATTCAAGGGAAACCCCCAAAATAAAGAAAAGAACACTCTAGTAACTATTCATCTGGACAGTATGCACATGTCGCATACAAGTAATCGAAGTTGTTTCTTGGTTTTTATGCACGTGTGCATAGCAGACAAACTGCTCACAAATTACTTGTATGCACATGTGCATACCGTCCAAGTGAACAATTACTATGGTGTTCCTTAGTTTTTCATTTTTTTGCCGTTTTCCCTAAACCTGACCGTAATTAACTAAATAACAATTTTACCCTTAACAATAGAGAGGGCACTAAATTTCTTCATCTCATAATTAAGGGTAGAATTGGAAAGTATGCACTAACTTTTAAAAGTGGACATTTTGGGACGGAGTATTTATTTGTAGAAAGATTACCTTTTTGCTTTCCCATATGCATCGATAAGGGTATTATAAGTAACCGTATTGGGCTTGACTCCTTGTGAGACCATCTCAGAAAGTAGAGATTGCACTTTGTCGAATTCATGAAAATGAAGGCATGATTTTATGAGGATTGAATAGGTATATACATCAGGGTGGCAATTAGGAGTGTTCCTCATCTCTTCTAGTAATGAAAATGCTTTTTGAAACATGCCACTTCGACTGTAAGCAGAGAGAAGAGCAGTGTACGACTCTTGGTTCACAATACAACCTTCATCAATCATGGCCTGAAACAAGGACTGTGCTTTCTCAGGTTGCTTACATTTTCCAAGCATGACAATTAGCTTTACGTATATAGCAGAGTTAGGCCTGTACCAAAGCTGCTCACGGAGTAGTTCAAAAACCTGAAAACAACAAGCAATTTGCTGAACTGCTTCATGTATTGACAATAAAAACACACACACACACGCATATATAAGTTGCTCCTATAAATTGTAAAAAAGACCAGGAGACCTTTAATCCGATGGTGCAAAGCTAACTCTACAATCCTTAGGTTGTAAGTTCAAACCTCCATAGAGATATGGGTGTATATTGCAAAAAGTACCGAAACAATGACAACAATCTTATAGACATAGGCTATGTTTGGCAACCATAAGCTAGCTTATTTTTTGAGCTTATTGAAAAAGTCTCATTCAGTAAGCCGTAAGATAGCTTTTTGAAAATTGCTACTTTTCATAGCTTTTCAATAAGCTCCCACAGCTTTTTCACTTTTTTCCAATTATCCCCCTGTATTTTTCCAATTAATTTTTTCAACATTTTTAGGTCATTTTGTATTTTATGAAACGTAACTAGTTTCTCATCTAACAGCTAGCTTATCAACTAGTTTGCCAAGCATAGCCTTGATGTCGTGCTACCATCGGTCATCACCACATATTTTTTCATGAACAATTTTGAGTATATTTTACCATGTGTTATATCTATAAGGTTCTCAAACAATTCCTACCTTACAGAATATGGCAAGCTTTTTGATACCATAGAGGTTGTAACGGAACCAATAAGAAACCAGGTATAATGGTATAGGCGAAGGATCGTGTGAGAAGAAGAGTTAAGGTGAGAAGCGTAAGAAGAGATTTGAATCCTTGATCACCTTGAATCTCAAATCCACCCATGAATTGCGCTTGATACAAAGATTGATCCAGTGCATCTCATCCTAATGTGCATCCAAGGGTGGAGATCTCTTCTTAAAATTATCACCTTAACTCTCTTTCTCACCAGAACCCAACCCTAATGGTATATTGGGTGTAGCCAATTGCAGTGATGAGATGCAAGAAATTAGTGAGCTATTTGGGACGTGAAAGTAAGCTAAGAGAACCTATGAGAACAAGGAATGGCAAACCTATGACAACAAAGAATGGGAAACCTAGGTCAAACTCCCGTTAACAATACGTCACATCCTATAAAAAGGTCATGGGCAAAGCATTCGTTGCTAGTCTTCAAATCATCAAAATAACTCGCATTACAGTTAGTTTCGTGTTCTGCAAAAAGTCATGACCAGTGCCTCTAATTAAGTACCTAAACTAATGGTGTTGTATTTCTTCTTCTTTGACCTCTAATTTCCGATCACCATAAAGAAAAATGGTATGCATGAGTTGCCATGTTCATCGCCCTTTATGTCGTCTAACATGTAGTGCCTTGATAGATCTGAATAAATCATAAGTGAAGAGAATGTAGTAATGACAAGCAGTTAAAACCACCTCTATTCAACAACCTTTTATAAATGCATTTGCTAGTTTAGGTAATCATGCATCAACAGCATCAACTTTTTACCCCTTTCCAAACCTATTCCCGTTTTTCAATCCATGAGTTGGATTGTCTATAAAATACAATTTGAATATACCCGTTCCCTTGTGGTGTGTTTGCTAAGCGGGAAAGGACATGACATGATAGAAACTTGTTGTCGCATGTTGATAAGACTCAGTTGGACAAAACTGCACTTGTTTTGTCCCACCAAAAAAGGTGTGTTAGAGTTTCACATCGGCTAGACTTGGATCATTTCACTTCTTTATACGATGAAATCCCCTTCTCTCTTGAAGTGTTGTTTTGTAGATTAAGGGAGTGTTTGGGATTGCTTATTTAGAACAACTTATGTTTTTTTGTAAAAGTGCTTATTAACTTATGTGGTATCAAACCGAAGTTTTGTAAAAAGTGTTTGGATTAGCTTATAGCGGTACCAAAAAGCAATAAGCTGATAAGTTGTTTTTTAGTGTTTGGCAAATTTTGCTTATACATGTAAAATGACCAAAAAAGGCGGTCTTCTATATTATTGACTTATTTGATTTTTTAACATGTAAAAATTTATTTTTCATCATTTATAATAATATATTTGACAAAAATTTGTATCAATAAGATTAACAATTAACAAACATTAATAAAACAGGGTTAAAATGGTAAACTGGTAATAAGCAGTTTTTCATAAGTCAGGAAAGATTAACTTATCAAAAACTGCTTATTACCAGTTTGGCACCGGTATAAGCAGTCTTATTTTTCTTCATCCAAACACTAGCATTTAGCTTATCATTGGTGTCAGACTGAAATAAGTCAAAAAGCACCTAAATAAGCAATCCCAAACACCCCCTAATATGGGGGGTCCACATATTCTCACATGGAGAGCCAAGGTCTACCATTCTAAGGACTCGACACTCTTGAGTACTCTATATGCATCTGGCCTACTCACTGGTTTACTCATCTAGCCCCCATTTGACAGTTTGGGACAATCTTTGTGTCCGTCTAGCCTTTAATGGAGGGGGAATGTTGGAGTCCGACATCTGCTAAACTTGGACCATTTCTCCTCTGAATATGTCAAAACTTTCCTTCTCTACCACATCGGCTAAACTTGGATCATTTCACCTTTATATATGTTGGAATCCCTCCTCTCCTCAATGGCTTTTTTAGAGAGTAATTTGTGGATTCCACTTATTAAGGTGGAACAAAATTAGGGAGACGGAACCAGATTGGTAGATAACTAAACTATCTATACTTAATTAAAACCCTAAAACCTCCACAATCTTACCGTTCCATCCAACTTGGTGATAGCTTGTTGGCTTTACAAAGCAAAATAGACTGTACTAATAAAATCTCTTTTCAAATACCCATCCTGTTCAAGTTCAACTATTAGAGAATAGAGAGGCATAAATTCCTACTATCATCAACTTATACAACCTTAAGATACAAAAATGCCTTATTATCCCTATTTATATGAACTTGAGTTCAATTAAGACAAACAGTATTAAAATAATAACGAAATTGAGAACTAAGTGAATAAGAACCTTAAGAGCAGACTCCCAACGCAAAGCAGCGATACGTTCGTGAAGCGCTTCAAGTACAGTTCCCGGAAAAAGCCTTGTGGATCCTTTTTTCTTCTCAATCACAGCCATCGTCGCTTCTCTTCTTAGTATTACCGAGATTGCCTTTTGCGACGCAATTTTCTTATTCGATTGCTCTTTCCTCTCTCTCCTCATGCTTTCATCGTCGATTGACAAAGGTCCTTCCCTCCCGTGACTAACATTCATTGATCCTGTGTGCGCTTTAGACTCCGGCAACCGATTAAACTCCGACGGGAAAGGGTTCACCGCCGGCCCAGGGAGGGAACCCATGGGGATGAGGTTTGTCTACAGTCCGTCCGTGTGCTTGTAAGATATTTGCTGCGTTGCTAACCAAAGCCATTTTTGGGGGTTTATAAGTTCTGGGGACTTATTACACTTGCACCCCTTTATTTTTAAAGAATTACACTTTTACTCCTTCAAGAGTCTAAACCATACAAACATCTACTAGACCCTTGGAAAAAGGTTTGTCACCTTTCTTTGTAATTTTTTTTAGTAACCTGGATATCCAACCCGCTATATGAGCCGACTAATTCCAGGACGATCACCTGCTTTGTAGATAGTCCGGTCATCTCATTTGAACCTTTGTGGCTAAAAATTCATTTGTGGCCACGGAGGCTCAAATGCGGTGACTCCGAGCTATCTGCAAAGCAGGTGGTCGCCTTGGAATTGGTCAGCTCGCATAGCGGGTTGGATATTCAGGTTAGTCAAAAGAAAATTCGTCCCTAGGTTAATTCATACCTTGAAGTACAGGGACCAAAATGATAGAAAGTTGTAAAGTACAAGGACCGAAACAATAATAAATTGTATATCATAAAGATGAAAATAACAATAAATCCAAAACATATATACGAATGTTCTATAAACCACATAGACGAAAATCATAGTTTTTAACAAACCACTTGGATGAAAATCATGATTTATGAACCGTTTACCAAATACTTATTCGGGTAAGCATTGAATTGTAAAATTTAACACTATTACTTACTTACCGTGTAAGATTTTAATCCACCAAAACGTTGTCATATGCAACAATTTACCCGATAAACGCTAACCATGGTAAAAGTTCTCGCCTCACTTACTGGGTAGTGGGTAAGACTCTCGTCTTTGCCTTCGCTCTTATCAAGTAAAATTGTTGGTCATTACCATATTCATCCAGTAAGATAATGTTACTTGATAAATAAGTGTTTATCAGGAAAAGTGTTTGGTAAACGACCCCTTACTCTTTTTATTATTTACCAACCTTTAGAAAGTTATATATATATGTATATGTATATATATATATATATGTATATGTATGGGACTAGAAATAATCAATGACCAATGAGACGTTATTGTTGAACCACAAATAAACGATGGTATCCATGTACGTAATCAATGTCATTTGCCTTTAAATCATCTTCATGGTCAACCGTTGTCTAGCTCTTGCCATGTTCATCTGTTCTTAGGTCATGGATTTCCATGCACAAGTGAGTATATTATCGAAGGTGTTCATGTACGCATAAAGTTGGGTAATGATTATTCTTATGTTATATGTCTTTGGTTTATGGGTTGTATACATACTTGCATATGTAACTGTATAAATTACGATGTTTCACGTTCGAACACACATTTTTACATGCCTTCACATACGTTCACTCATATTCACTTACCCCCGTCCAAATTCATTTACATTTATGTGCTTACTTGTATAAGAATGGGTGAGATCTTAATAGACGTATGCATGTGACAAAAAAGATATGAAGAGACAGGTAATGACAGAATGACTAAATATACATATGAAAGTGGTTGAATTTATATATTTTAAATGTTTCTAAACCTTTAAATTCTTGAATACTTGATTTCACAAGTAAAAAATGGGTTAAAAACAATCTTTGTACATTTTAAAACATATTTGACTTTACAATAACCCTTTGAAATGTATTCCAAGTATTATTATTTTTAATTACCAAATGGATGTTTGGTTCACATAATGGAATTTGATGGATTTGTAATCCGTCAAATGAATTTTACTTTTAGTGAATTGGAATGAAATTTGATCGAGCGTTTGGTTGGTAGGAATTGGAATTGATTTTCTCAAAAGAATTGAAACAATCGTCTTTGGTTGGACTATCGCACCCATCACCCCACCCCACCCCTACCATACCCTACCCCACCCTGTTCCATATGTAGGCGTGTTAGGGGGCAGACATGGTGGGGCGAGGGTGGTTGGATGGGGCTAGAGTGAGGTAGTGGTGGCAAGGTGGTAGTTGTGACGACTACAGTAGTAGGATGCTGGTTAGTGGTGGGTTAGAGTAAGGTAGGGCAAGACGGTGGGGTGGGTAGGTGGCAAAGTGGTAGTTGTGACAATGATAGTGGTGGGATAGTGGTTGGGTGGATGAGGACTGAGAATGGGTGTGTATGACAACAACAATAGTGCCATGTTGTTTAGTGGTAGGGGGTGCGATTGTGAAGGCGAGAACAGTGGTGTGGGGATGGGGTAGGTTAGGAGCGTGGTGGGGTGGTAGCTTTGACGACGACAGTGGTGAGATGGTGATCGGGAGTGTGTGGGTATGACAACGATAGTAGTGGCATGATGGTTAGTGGTAGGTTAGGGTTGGGGTGGGGTGAATGGCAATTGACGGATTATATCCATTTTAAGAAATGAACCAAATAAAATGAATTGAAAATTGGTCAAATGAATTTGTCATTTCAATTTCATCAAATTTTGCAAATCAAACGCCCCCTTGTAGTTTTATAGGATATACCTTCTCTACATAATTCATAAAACTTCAAAAAATTACCATACCAAATATTATCCTCTAATAATTATTACACATACGTTTTCCAACACCAATTCCAATAGAGTTTATTCAAATCTGAAACAACATCATGTTGATTTACAATTTGTTACGTTTCAAGCGATTGTTGTCAAATAAATAATTTAGTAATATTATTTAACAAATAAACATTAGTTTAAAAAACATATAATTTACAAGTTTGTTAGAGTTATTTGCTTAAATAATTCTCTAAAACCCTTTTCCAAAATAGAAAAACTACGAGAGAAAGTGTTAGGTTCTTCATATTTAAAGAACTTTCAAAAAAATTGGTATATTCATGGTTGATATCTATTGAATGTGAGGGGAACCGAACCGAACCGATCCAACCATCGACTGGATGCTGGATTTTGTCAAACGATATAATTTGATTAACATTGGACAACTGGTCCAATCTAATTGACGAGTGGATCGGTTTGGTCCCATCAACTGGATATCCATAAGATATTCTTATTGAATATTTATTGGATAAGATTTGATCCATCCGACGTCCAATGGATGATCATGTCGGATCGGGTCCATCAAATGTGTTAATTTAATCCAGTTTTTCCACAAATGAAACAAATTGATTAATCACTTTTAGGGGGCCGTTTACTAAACACTTATATGGGTAAGTTTTTATCAAGTCACATTGCCTTACTGGATGAATATGGAAATGACCAATAATCTTACCCGTTAAGAGCGAAGACAAGAACCGAGAGTCTTATCCGGCAAGTGAAGGCGACAACTCTTACCATGGTTATTATTTACCGGGTAAATTGTTGCATATGATGTCGTTTTGGTGGACTAAAATTTTACCCGGTAAGTAAGTGATAGTGTTAAATTTTATCGGTAAACGCTCACTAGTTAAACGTCCCCTTACTATGTGTTTAGACCAACACAAGAGAGACTAAGAATCAAAAAACAAACACAAAAAGTTTCAATATATGATCAAAATGAAAAAAAAATAATATTAATTGGACGATAGTTGGATGGGTAATTGGATGTTGGTCAGTTCCGTCGGTTTTAGACTGCCATCAAAGAACCAATCGATCCAAATTGAATGTTGGAATTTTCGATATGATTCGATCAAACTACAATTAGACATCCAATTATACTTGGCCATTTCTAATTGGATAGGTCGGTTCGAATTAGATCGGTTAACTTTTTATAATCCGTATAAAAAACAATTACAATGAAAGATATATATATATATATATATATATATATATATATATA
>NC_037529.1:3032727-3051599 GCF_001531365.2 Cynara cardunculus var. scolymus
AACTATTTAATAGTTCTCGTTTTTTGTGTGTAACTTATTTAATTCAATTTTTTTATTATAATTTAATTTAGATTCAATAACAAAGTAATTTATTTTGATTTAATAATATAATTTTCTTATAAATATAATAATTAATTATTTTATTATAGCTCGATGATTATCCTAATTATATTTTAGATTTTTTATAATTTAAAATAAAATGTTTATCCTCAATTTGATTATGTTTATCCGCAGTTAGTTATACGAATTCAAACATCGAGCTTTTATAAGCTGTACTTATGCATAATTTACTTTTAATCTTGAATTTTAAGTAACATTGGTTTTATGTAGTTTTGAGAAAACGATAATGTTTTTATTTTTGAATAAATATAAATTTGAAAATATTATAAAATTTTGAAAAAAAATATAGATATTATTATCAAATTAATATTTTTAAAAGTTCTTGTGTTTTGGTGTATTTTCCTTAATTCAATTTTTTAATTATAATTTAATTTAGATTTACCAACAAATAAATTTAATTTAGGTTTAATAACATAATTTTTTATAAAGATAATAACTAAGTATTATGTTAAAACTCAATGATTATCCTAATTATATTTTAGATTTTTTATATTTAACATGGGATGTTTATCCAATATTTGATTATGTTTATCCAATATTTGATTATTTTTTAAACTCAATGATTATCCTAATTATATGTTTATCTAATATTTGAATTATCCTAACTGCAGATAAACATAATCAAATATTGGATAAACATCTCATTTTAAATATAAAAAATCTAAAATATAATTAGGATAATCATTAAGTTTTAACAGAATACTTAGTTATTATCCTTATAAAAAAATAGATTATTAAACCTAAATTAAATTTGTTTGTTATTATCTTTCTAATTAAAAAAATTGAATTAAGAAAATTACACCAAAATATAATAACTTTTAAAAAGATTAATTTGATAGTGATATCTATATTTTTTTTTTCAAAAATTTATTATATTTTCAAATTTATATTTTATTTAAAAATAAAAATATTATCGTTTTCTCAAAACTACATAACACCATATTATATTGACATAAAAAACGAATAAAACAAAACACTGAAATCAAGATGTGTCTTGATGCATTACACGAATGCTCTTCTAGTTATATTATAAAACATTTGACAAAAACTCTTAAAAACCATTTTTTATGCATTAAATATTGTTTATAAATTATTAAAGTTTCATTTCTAAATTCGTGTAACTAACTGCTGATAAACATAATCAAATACATGATAAACATCAATTTTTAATATAGAAAATCTAAAATATAATTAAGATAATCATTGGGTTCTAACAGAATGTTTAATTATTTATTTTTATAAAAAATTATATTATTAAACCAAAAATAAATTAATTTGTCATTAAATCTAAATTAAATTATAATAAAAAATTGAATAAGAAAAACGAAAACTATTAAATAGTTAATTTGATATTATTATCGATTTTTTTTTTACAAATTTTATGTTATTTTTAAATTTATATTTAATTTAAAAATAAAAACATTATCGCTTTCTCAAAACCATATAAAATTATATTATATCTATGAAAACAAAACATAAAAACTAAATATTAAAATTGAGATTTATGTCGTGAATACCTTTCTAATATTTTATAAATAAAAAATCTATTGAAATTAAATATATTTTTATTTTATGTTGTGTCGTCCAAATCTTCTTTTCTAAGGAAAGGAAAGAAAAGAGAGAAACCCGACCCGGCCCAATCCCACCGTCGCCTTTGTAAAAAAGTTATATGGCCCAACAACCCAAATCCAAGCTTCACTAATTACATTTACGCTCACGAATTCACGAATTCACGCTCCCGCCCACAGCCTCACGCCAGACGCCACCCGCCACCCGCAACCGGTGACCGTCCGCCGTTTCTCACGAGTCACGTCCCTGCTGCTCACGTCGGTATGGTTTAGTGATTCGTTGTATCATCTCTATTTTAGGGTTTAATTATTTTTGCATCGACTTTGGTATGGTTCTATTGTGATTAAGCCCTTAAGATTTACGGTTTATTTATTTATTAATATAATCATGCTTTTGATTTTATATGATTCTTGCAAATGGATCATGATTTAATGTTGATAGTTCTCTGTTTGTTGGCCAACTTCTTGGTAATCAAAATTAACCACAGATAGTCGGTATGAAGAAGATTTTTTGTTACACTTTAACTTGAAGTTAGGCGTTTGATGAAACGCTTCAATGACAAGAAGTTCAATGTCTTGTAGAAATTTCACTCGAGTGTGTGTTGTCCACAATATACTTTACATGGCTTCTTTGATAAGTACTGTTTATGTCTTTGGTAGGTTATGCATCGACTAGGTGTGGTACTTAGTTTCTATGAATGGTATGTGATTTGCGGTGTGATTAATGTAGAAATTTCAACTGCATTTTTTGTTTTATAAACTCCATTATGGCTAATAAATATGCTCTCATTCCTTCTCATGAACATGAATTATAACTACAATGGCAAATGGAGAACAGGAGAAGCGTAGAAACCCTAGTTCTTTGATATATCTTATGGTACCAAATTTTGCTGTTTGAAATCATCGTACCCATTGCGTTCTTCATAGGTCTCTACATAACGATCTTCCGCTTGACGACTACACAATGGACATCGACTTTGACGACCTTGATGGTCCGTCAAAGGCTCCGGTGACGAAGGCTGGGAAGTTCGCCCCTAAAAACTCCAAGTTTAAACCAGCTGCTAAACCCAAGCGTGAACAAAAATTATCGGTTCCGTTACCGGAATCGAATCCTGTCACCATTCCCAAGGTTGAGTTAGATGATTCAAAGCCGCCTCAGCAGGAGCCACCATCGATTGACTCAATTTACTCCAAGACTGAAATGGACCAACCCTTGCACACTGATCCTACTTCCCATGATGCTAACGGTAGTGTGAAAATGGATGCTGATGCTACGGAAATGGAAATAGATAATGAGCAGGAACCAGATGATGGGGATCGAGTTGTTCGAGAAATTGATGTTTTCATTACCTCTTCAGTTGATGCTGATTCTAAGGTTAACCATTACGATTCCATCAATATAACAAAACAAATCTATTTATTTACCTTTTCAAGTATTTGAGGAATTTATTTATATCTTCGAAAAATCAAAGTTATGTCATGACAAAGATGCCTGTTTCTTCGAAGTTGAAAAATGTAGTCTATTAATACTATCGGATTCAAGGGTAACCATACCTGAGGGTTAAAACTTAGGGGTTGTTTGGCTAATCGCTTACGGATTAGAGCTTATCGGTAAGAATCACCACTATAATTTACTTTATCGGGTAAGATTGTAGTCCATCAAAGCATTATCCTTTGCAACAATTTACCCAGTAAGTGCTTACCGGGTAAGAGTCGTCACCCTCACTTACCGGGAAGACTCTTCATCCTTATCGTCGCTCTTACCGGGTGAGATTCTCGGCCCTTCCCATGTTCATCCGGTAAGGTAAATGACCCCGTAAGCACTTAACGGGTAAGCATTTAGTAAACGGCCCCTTAGTAGGAACCAGGACGGAAGTCCCAACCACTTGAGAAAGCCTTGTTGGATGTAGTAATATAAAAATTACGAGTATACAAAAGAAGAATTCTCATATTCAAATGCATTGGAGCAGGTTACTGATTCACATGAATGTTTAATGATATTTGTAACTTTCTACAGGTATATGTCTTGCAATATCCTTTGAGGCAAAGTTGGCGGCCTTATGAACTAGAGGAGAGGTGTGAGAAGGTATTTATACAACACTTAATCTTTGCATACATCTTTTTAATATAAAGATTTGTGTTGTTGGATGGATTTTAGTTCTGATTTATCTGAGATGCTAATGTATTTGGATAATCTATTTTTGCAGGTTCGGGTGAAACCAGAAACTGCTGAAGTGGAGGTTGAAATGTCTGTTCAAGTTGATTCCGAAAATTTTGATGCTGATGCTGATGACAAAGCAATGTCAAAGCAGGTTTGTGTCTTTGTCTCAATATTTATGTAGTGGGGAAGGTCATGTATTAAAGGCGCCATGCAACGACACAGGGAGAGTTGAACTAGAATAACAGGTTAGAGGGAATGTGCATAAAGAGATAAGTCACAAGATCCGTGGTCGAGACTTACTCTTTGTAGTATATTATCATCAACACATATGGATGTATTTTATATGTATGTGGATTTTTGTTGAACGAGGTTATTTTTTGTTGCAAACCATGGTAAATTAGTAGCTAATTGGACGATTCTAGTCTCTGCCACCGAGGAATGATACAATAGTAGCTTAGTGGATGAGCTTAAGTTAGTAACTTATTCTATGCTTGTGTGGAAAAATATATTCAGTGGTTTCAACTTCAGAGCATGAGTGTTCACTAAACCTAACTTAAAAGAAATAATTATAACCATTTGCACGCTATTTTATATATCATGGTTGTCATGTTGTTACCTAGACTACAAGAGGTTTTGACCTTTGTGCTTGTTTTTACTAAGAGCAGAATGTTGTTAACTTTAGGATTTTGATTCTTGTGTTCCTTCTTCTTTCCTCTTCTGGTTGTCTTTTGCTGCATCTTTTCTTTATGTCTTCCTAATTCTTTTTGTAATATGATGTTCTCAATTACATTTAGGTATTATCATCTTCATGGAAGCCACCACCAGCAAATGGTTATGCTGTCGGGATTCTGGTGGGCAATGAGGTGTGTCTCCCGTTAACATTCACCTTTTATGCTGAGCTTAGAAAAACGCTATATTTACATTAGTTTTTTTTTTACGGTTCTCTCGTGGTGTCATCATCTTACATTCAGTGTTTTAAAAAGCATTAAGTCGTCAAGTGGCCTTCTAGCACTTAATCCCCTTTAACTTGTATTTAAGCGGAAGCATAAACGGTTCATATAGAAAATGCAGGATATAACTAATTTTGGATCATGTACACATATGATAACGAAATGGAAACTAAATGGTTCATTTGAATTAGAGTGTAATCATTTTTGATACTACATTATTTTTATACAATTACTCTTCTGAATCTCTAGTGTCATTTACCACGGATGTCAGTTACTTAAGAATGATTTTAAAGATTCTCTTCAAGTATGCTTAATTCTATATTCAGTTCTGATTATAGTGGCGAGGAACACAACTTCTAGGAAGGCAATCAAGGGGCTGTTTGGTTGGTTTTCCATCCAAGTGCTGTATGGATAAAGTTGTCTGTGTGGATTAATATGACTGTATAGATTGGGAGGCTTTTTTTAATAAATGGAAGGAGCGTTTTTTAATTGGGAGGGGAAGGTTTGGGAAAAAACTTGGCTTTCTACATAAAGCTCCCCTCCAAAAGCTTACTTATAATAAGTCACCTTTCATATTATTAAGCCACTACCAACAATTATGTATAGCTTACCGAATAAGCTGTGAGTCTCATTACGCTATTAACAAACAGGGCCTAAGTGGCCTTAGGTGGTGATGGTGTAAGGGTGGATTATCATCTGAATCAAAAGAGCGTTTAGCAAATGATCTTAGTGATTTTGTTAGTATTTTAGAAGAAACGGTTCAGTATTACACATTCTTTCGACCAAAAGTTCATCTAATTAAAACTTCATCTATATGTCAATTTGAGCGGGCTCAGTGCACCTAACATTCAGTTAGGTTCAACTTTTTTTGCTATGAAAGTACGTTTCATCTTACTCTTACATATCATGACTATTTATGCTAAAGGTTAATTGGTTTCAATCATCAAGGATTACAAGGAGGTTAGGTATTAAATGGAAGTTGTATATTTATGTAATGACGTAATGCTTCCTTCCCAATTTTGTTTGCAGTTGCACCTCAACCCTGTTCATGCAGTTGTGCAGCTCCGGCCGTCAATGCAACATCTTCAACATCCATCGAAGAAGATGAACGCAACTCGTGATGAGGACATGATTGATTCGGCAGACATCAAGAGTGAAAAAGCTATAAAGCAACCCAAGAAACAAGTTTAGTATCTATTCCATCTTGTTGGAGTCCCACATCGGCTAGACTTGGACCATTTCTCCGATATATATGGGAACTTCCTCTTTATCCTTAAGGGCTCTTTGTAGCATGATCTGGGGATTCCACATGTTCCCATGTTTTATCAGAGCCAAGGTCTGCACTCGAGGGACTCGGCACTCTGGCTAGCCCCCTCTCGACACCCTGGGGCAATATGTGTTCCTGTATATATGTTGGAACTTTCCCTTTCTCCTCAAGGGCTCTTTGGGAGAGTGATATGGGGGTTCCACATATTCTCACACCTCTCTTAAAAGTTAAAAGCTCATGCAATATCTATTCTCTTGTGTTGCCAGCATCTACCATAATCACAATAAAAAGGTTGAGCAGTGGTGAAAATCATGAATATCTTTTACGTAATCTTAGTGAGGTTAATTCTGGTTCTTTGATGTTAATTATTCAGAGCAAGCCACCAGGACCTGTCAATGAGCAAAATGAAAATACTAAAGAGGTATTAAACATTTCGTTTCCATTTATGTTAAGTTTTGTTGGTTCTTTTTCTCATTGGAGGAATATATAGAACACATTAGATGTGTACCCCAAATTCCCACCTATCAGTTGTTTGTTTACCCGTTACCGTTAAGACTTGACAACATATTGCTTTTCATGTAATATTTTTGAAGTATATAATATATATGTACTGCAAATATTCACACACACTCACCTTTCGTGACGTTTGAACCCTTGACCTCCAGGAAGGCTGTGGTAACCTGGGTACCACTGGACTAATGACCCCTCGGTTTCTCATGTAATTTGGTTATATATTTTTTCATCATCTTGATAGATTATCTTTTTCAGCAGTGGATTCCTCTCAAGTACCATGGTGCAGCGAGTGAACTGTCAGATACATACATCGGAAAGATGGTTGCACAACCAACCTCTCAAATACAATTTTCCATGAGCCCGTATGTCAACTATGCTGATTTGAGTCAGTTTCTGCTATTGAAGAATGTCTATCACTCACAGCTTGTTTTATGTTTTGTTGGTTGAAGGTCTGATTATATTGACTCCTTATGTCCTGCCACTTCAAATGACAAACTCAGATCCAAAGGTCCATCTAGAAGGTGTGTACTCAGTTCCTCCTATTGCTTTTATTATCATTATTGTTGTTATTACTAGTATGAAAGTGCGCGCACACACACATATCTCGTCATAGTTATGCTATGCTCAGCTGTAACAACTTGTCCCACTTGAATAGAAAATGAGATTCATGAGCTCCTTATAAGCCTCAAGTTGTGGGCTACCAATAACTTCTAGTCATCTACCATGGTTTTAAGTTGGGTTTGAAGTTATTGGGACAACCTGCTTTGGGCTTTGGGGTGTTACAAATGGTATCAGAACCCATCCTTGTACCACTGGGATGGTGGTGCTGCAAACCACATCGGGTATGATGAGTCCTCGAGAGGGGTGTGTTTGTAACATCTTAGGTAGATCGCACATCGACCTGCTTTATAGCTTAGCTTGTGCTTAGTTCCAGAATTTATTACCGCAAATGGAAACAAGTTCCATTTTTTTTATTACGGAAGAGAATCTTACAGTTTATCAACTTGTGAGATATTTTGGTTGATGATGTTTCAGTTCTTTGCTCAAACTTCCGCTAGAAGAGCGTTACAAGACTTGGCTTTCTGAGGTTAGTGTAACCTGTGTCTGTTTTCTTGTATGCATTCTGCAAACGCATCTGTTCATTGAAAAGGTTTATAAGAAGGTATTAAAATACATAAAAATGTCATTAAAATACTTGGTTATCATACAATTAATCAAATATCAATTGTCTTTTTATTATTTGAAGACTTCATTGTTTATTGAATTTGGGATAATGCATAACAAAAAAGATTAATGGTTATACCCAATGGATATTAGATGGATTGAATGCACGATTACCGGACCTGCATCTATCTACTAGGGATGGCAACACGCCGAGTTCGGGCCGGTTATTTGCATCCATCCCCGAAACCGATAATGAAAACCGTCCCTGTAAACGCCCTAATCCCCGTCGGGGATCTTAACGGGGATCTCCATTAGGTCCCACGGTTTCTCTGACCCTCCTTGGGGAACCCATTAAGGGTAAAAATCCCCATTCTCTGTTGCTTTCTTCGTTCATCGTTGGTTATCCCCGAACCCGAAAAATTGGAGATTAATTTGAAGGTGAGGCCGTGAAGGTAGGAAACTGTAGTAAAAAACGAGAATTACAAGAAGATGGTAGTAATAGGGATAATTTTTTGTGATATATATACCAGGCCAGGCAAGTGATGACCGTCCCCTACAGGGGCGGACTTAAAGACATGATTGGGGGGAAAGGCCCCCACTAAAAGATCAAAATTTTATGTAATTTAGGTAAAAAAATATTTTCTCTTATATGCTTAGTTTCCCAGAGTCATTTACAACGGTGGCCTCCAGTGACCCAATCCGTTTTGATGAAACCCCAATTCCCTTGCTTGACAGTTGTTCCCCCCACACATTAATTCTTTTGTTACCATTAGTTGATGGTTTTGTTAAATATATTTCTATTTCCTGTTTTTTTTTTAATTTAAAGATAAAATCAATTTACCTAACCTAAATTTTATACATGCTCAAACTGGTTCATCTAGAAGGAAATTAAATAAAGTAAATAATAGTATAATTTGCTATTTGGTTAACCAATATGGTAAAAGAATCCAAACTGAACCTTACATTATTCGGTTAATCGCACCGTTTAACTCACACACTGAATAACCCCAAACCGTTTTGGTTTGGGTGAGATTCGGTTTTGGGTTTTTTTATACCCCATTCACCTAAGTTTCTGGATCCACCACTGGTCCCTGAAACCTATAAAATCCCAGAATTCGTCCCCAATCACCGCCCCGTCCTAGAAAAGTAGCCCTGAACCTGACCAAAAAAACCAGTTCTCAGTTTTCACCGTTGGTTTCGTTTTTTTGGCATCCCTACCATCTGTAGTTCAAATATATGTTAACGGATAGAAATAATATCCATTTTGTTGGGCTTGTTCATGATTATACATTAAATGGTTTAGGCATTATTTAACATTAATTATTGTTTCATCTATTATGATTTTTCACCAGGGTCCTCCGGTACATCGATTTACCGCTCTTAAACACCTAGCTCCGAATGACAATGATGCAGATATTTTCAGAGTTCTCCAGAGTCATGCACAATTAGTTCAAGGATTGTGGGTTGCAAAAAGTAAACTGAAATATAAGAAAGATGTAGGAAAGGAAGTTCTGCTCAGAAATTATGTACTGCTTCAGTTTAGCAAAAATCCCCTTTTTAATGAAATGCAGCTACCTAAAATACCTTCATTCAGCGAAACAATTAAAGGCATATTGGATGAATTTGCAACAAGAAGAGATTCTTGCAGGGATTGGAAATTTAAAGAGTGTCCAGATGTTTCATTTATAAAAGATTATCCCGATGTTGTTCAAGCACAAAAGAATATTTGGGATCTCGTGGAGCCACAAATAAACGAGTTTATATTTCGGCAGAGCTCGAAACATAGTATTGGGGATAGGCGGGCTACATCAAATAGTACCAATGATGTTGTACCAAAAACCACTAACGTGCCACCTTCTAGGACACCGATGCTAGATGAAGCTCGAGAAGCATTACCAAAGGCCCTTCAGAAAGTTTTTCAAGCTTACAAGGTTTGCAGGTAAGCTCATTGTCTTCATTTGTTTGATTGTAGAATTTTTTTTATATACAGCAATATTCGTCTTCTTACCGTTTTCATAAAGTTCAGATAGATGGCCTACCGTTGTTCATAACTGCTATGACTTATTGTATACCCTCCTTTCCAAAATAGATGCCCACAATGAAAAAAAGTAAAAAACACACCGTTTTAGAAATGTGTAATTATTACACTTTTTAATCAACTAAATGACTATTTTACCCTTATTAATGAATTTCTCCGTCTCATAATTAAGGATAAAATTGGACTACGACAAACTAAAATAGAAATGTGGACACTTATTTTGGGGGGGATTGAGGGAGTTAGCAAAGTAGGTCTGCAATTTCACAACGTTGTGTTAGAAGATCTAGGAGCCGTTTACCCAAACGCTAAGAGTTAACATTCTAACTTGCTTTACCGAGTAAGATTGCAGTCCATCAAAACGGTATCGTATGCACCAATTTACCTTGTAAGTGCTTACCGGGTAAGAGTCGTCACCCTCACTTACCGGGTAAGAGTCGTCACCCTTATCATTGTTCTTACCGTGTATGATTCTCGGCCTTTGCCATATTCATTCAGTAAGGTAAATGATCTTGTAAGCGCTTACTGGGTAAGCATTTAGGGGCCGTTTACCCAAATGCTTACCCGGTAAGCGCTTACCAGGAAGCTTCAACACTATCACTTACATGCTATTACTTACTTTATCGGGTAAGATTCTAATCCATCAAAACAGCGTCATATGAAACAATTAACCCGGTAAGCGCTAACCGGGTAAGAGTCGTCACTCTTACTTATTGCGTAAGACTCTTGGTCCTTGCAATCGCTCTTACCGGGTAAGATTCTTGATTCTTGTCATGTTTTTCCGGTAAGGTAAATGACCGGGTAAGCCCCCACCGGGTAAGCGTTTGGTAGACGGACTCTTAGTATACTACTACCTCTTTCTTGTTCCCTTTACCTTTTACTGAACTGCTTAAATATATGACAACAGCTTGAACCAAATACGCCAAAGATTGCGGGATATGGCAGTCTCGGAGAACACACACCGGAAGGGGACTCGAGAGGCGAGAGCTGCAGCTGCAGCTGCAGATGCTCCTCAGGAGGAGCTTCAGAAAACCTTAAATCAAGTTGCCGTTAACATACATGGGTCCTTTGTTTCAAGATCATCGCCAGATCATCCTCAATACGATGAATTAAGGTTTAGTTCTGATTGGAGTCCTACATCTGCTAGACTTGAATATATGTTGGAACCTTTCCTTTCTCCTCAAGGGCTCTTTTGGAGGGTGATATAGGGGTTCAACATTCTCGCATTTCTTATCTTCTTAACCTTTAACTTAACAAGGTCATTTGGTTTATTCTTAATTCTAATATGTTTTTGTTTGGTTTGGTTTGTTTTTCTAGGAATATTGTCATCAACCTTTTTCTTGCTGAAGGACCCAAAGGGAGGCTAAAAAAGGCCTCCATCTATGCAGCTGCAAGTGTGAAGCTGAATAGGGAAATAACTAATGTTGAGTATCAAAAGGTCAGATTGCTTCATGTGACATTGTTCTTATATTTTAATATTTAATTATGCAATATTGATTCACATCGAGGGTCAAATAAAAATCTGTCATCTAGGAACTATATAGAGCTTGTTAATCAACTAGTAATGTCACTGGGCTGACTTCACTTACAGTTCATTACATTCGCTTGTTTTATATGAACTATAATAAAGAGGGACTAAATCATGGCAAGAGCAAGTCTTTTGTCCTACATTAGTCTATAAAATCCATAAGGGTGTGTCTGGTACACCGGATAGGATAGAAGAGAACAGTGATTACTATTCCACGCTCGGTAGAACTTTTATGTGGAATAGAGACAGGAACAGAGTGGAACAGGCGTGTTCCACACCCACCCAATGGAACAAGGTGGGACAAACCTATATTTTACCAACATAACTTCAAAATAAAACCTAATTCACTTCTAAAACAGCAAACACGCCTCCCTTTTTACATTTTCTTCATCTTTAAATTTTATTTATTGTTTTTTATGCTCTTTAAACTTTCACTTCACTGTCCTCAAAATATTATTTTTATACGGTTTCTATATTTTGATTAATTTTTGTAATTTATTGAATAATAATAATAATAATAATAATAATAAAATATAAAAAAGTATAAAATAAAAATTGAAAACTACATGCACTTTCTATTTTGGTGTCAATTTAATTGTTCTGACGAAAATTTTCTAATGATATATTTTGTTATAAAAATATTTATATCATTATAATTTAATAAATTACATAAATTAATCAAAATATATAACATATATAGACAATTCATTAGGTGTAAATTGGTCATTTTATCTGTTATGTTATGTCCAATTTTGTCTTACCAAACATTGAACAACTTTTTTGTCCTGTTTGGATACCAAACACACCCTAAGGGAGCGTTTGCATGAGGGAGCAGTTGGTACGCAGGACTGGACAAGACAACAAAAATAGGTGGAACAAAATTGATGGAGATGGGACAAAATTGGTAAATTAGTGAAGTACCCATGATGTCAAATCAAAACCCTAAAACCTTCCACAATTCTTTCGCCCGCCCACCTCACTCGTGCCTGTCGGGTGCGAAACAACTATGGGGCTGTATGGGGGCTCTAGAGTATATAACATCCATCCAATCTTGAATCAAGAATCAAAATTTACTAGATTTGATCCCAGAAAGAGGGAGGAGGCTAAGGGGTTGTTCGGTTGTGGCTTTATAAGTTGTATAGTCTATATGGCTTATTCGGGCAGCTCATGACTTAATCGGTAAGCTAAAAAACTACTCATATACACTCGGTCATTTATTGATCGATTTATTCCCTTTTTACTCTTCCCCTTATTTCGTCTTCTTCTCCCTTTATATAAAATCAACCAGCCATTTGTTAAAATATTTCACCATTTTTTCTCTCTCTGCGTCTTCTCCTTCCTTCTTCTAGATATTAGAGATCTCTCAAGCTTCAAAGTTCAAACCATCAGCAGCATAGTCGCTTCTCTTGTGTCGTTGCTCCTTCGATTTGTTTTTTTTAAACCTAAACCTTGATTTCGATCTCTATTCTTTGCAGATCTGGGTTTTGTACATTCTCTGCTGGTTGTTTTTCAGCTAGAAATTGATTTTTCATTTAGATCTATGCCTTGAAACCTCAAAGATGGAGGGCAGAGTTGAAAGCCCACAGTGGAGAAGGGTGGAGGAGATGCCAATAAATTGATTTTTCATTTAGATCTCTGCATTGAAACCTCAATGATGTTGTTCCTGAGTTAAGGAGATGCCAAGAGAGAATTTATTATGATATATAATATAATCATGGTTCTAAATAAAATTAAATTCAACTATTATGTTGGATCAAGTTGTTTTAATCTAAAAAGCATTTGAATTATTATTTTTTCATCATTAGAAACAATGTTTTTATCAAACAACTATTTTCTTTAGACAAAAATATAGACTGAAGGGTAAAATGGTCATTTCTGACATTCAGACTGTTTATTCAGCACAACAACCAAACAACTTATCTGTTAATATACTAGCTTTGATTGGACCATTTGTGCTTTAGCGTAGCTGATGATGCATTTGAACTTGCAGGTGTTGAATGAACTGTGCATTTCACAAAATTCTGCATGGATCTTGAAAAGTGGGGATAGTCCAACATAAAGATGTATTTTTCTCATCTGGTAAGCCATAAATTATGTGCAAGATACTTTAGATTAATACCAATTTGAAGCTGTGGTTTCACGACATAGGTGCACATGTTTTCCCATTATGGGACGTTTACTAAATGTTTGTAGGTAAGTGCTTATCGGGTCACTTTATCTTATTGGATGAACATAATAAGGATTGGGAATCTTACCTTGTAAGAGCGATGACAAGGACCGAGAGTCTTACCCGATAAAGTGAGATTGACGACTCTTACCCGGTAAGCAGCTTACTGGATAAAAATGTTGCATATGATGCCGTTTTAATGGATTATAATTTTACCCAAGCAAGTTAAATGAAAGTGTTTCACTCTTATGAGTAAGCGTTTGGGTAAACAGCCCCTAACTGTAGCACATACCTGTTCTAAATTGTCTTAGGGGCCGTTTACCCAAATGCTTACCCGGTAAGTGCTTACCAATAGGAGTCAACACTATAATTTATTTTGATACGTAAGATTTTAGTACATCAAAACATATCGAATGCAACAATTTACTGGGTAAGCGCTTACCTGGGTAAGAGTCGTCATCCTCACTTACCGGGTAAGACTCTCCATCCTTCCATTCGCTCTTACCCGGTAAGATTATTGGCCTTTCTCATTTTCATCCGATAAGGAAATTTATGCGTTAAGCACTTACCAATTAAGTGTTTAGTGTTTAGTAAACGGCTCCTTAGGTGGGCCGTTTACCAATACGAATCGGGTAAACGCTGACCGGGTAAGAGTCACCACCTTCACCTTATTGGTAAAAGATTATTGGCCATCAAAATATCATAGTATAAACGTATCTTACCCGGTGAGCATAAACTGTGTAAGAATCACCATCCTCACTTAGGGCTGTTTGATTGGTTTTTCATTAACTCATGTATTGATAAAGCTGTCTGTGTGGATTAATATGTGTATATTGATTGAGAAGGGTGGATTAATATGTATATATAGATTGAGAAGGTTGTTGTTCAAAAGGGGTTTTACATAGATGAAATGAGTGTGCTTTTTAATTGGGAGGGGCATGTTTGAAAAAAAACTTAGTTTTCTGCATAAAGTTCCCCTTGAATACTTACTGAAAAGGCCACTTTCTAAATCATTAAGCCACTACCAAACAGTCATGAATGGCTGATCGAATAAGCTGTGGATTGCCGGTAAAGACCATCATCTTTGATCGGGTAAGCGTAAGAGGCGATAAGTGTTTAGTAAACAACCCCTTAGTTTAAAATTTCAACGTTAATCTTGATTTCGGCGTAAAACTGTATCCACTATAAACCATGTAAGAAAGCTATCGTTCTTCAAGGACCAAGTCTAATTAATTGTTGTTGTTTGATGTTTCCAGGTGTCGGGTTGAACCATGTTATCGCTGGTGTTCTTCTGCAACAATTCAAATGATTTTTTTCCCAGGAGTAAATACGGTTACTTTACTAGTCGTAGTAATAGTAGTAGTAGTAGGGATGTTCGTGCTGCAGTTTGGGGCTAAACAACAAACCTTATTGCCTATCTACAAGTTGAGGAGTTACTTACAGAGGTAACAAAGTTTTTGAAGTTTTGAAAGAGAATTGGTTAAAAATAGCTATTTTGAACAATTTGTCCATTTATTAAAAATAATTAAATGGTCCAAATCGACCATCCTTTCGACTGAAAACTACGAAAAGGTTTTGGTAAAAAAAAAGCATAGAAAAGCATTGGTATTTATTAAAAATAATTAAATGGTCCAAATTGACTATCTTCTAGATTAAGAACTAAAAGTAAAGCTGGGAACAGACTGAACGAACATGAATGAAGGCTTGTTTGTGTTCGTTTATTTTAACTTAACCGAACAAACACGAACATAAATGATCGAAATTGTGTGTTTATATTCGTTTGTTAAAAAAATGTGTTTGCTCATTGCTCGTTTGTTAATTGTTATGATGTTAAACGAACATAAACGAAAGAACATAGATGAACATAAACGAACGAAATAGATGACAAAATTATGTAATAAATATTTTATTATAGACTTTATTCAAACAACTTTTATATATTGTTTCTTAAAATAGAGAAAGCTCAAAGTTCATTCTCAGTAATAAGATTGGGTTTTTAGTATTTTATATATACGGCTTTTTTAAGAGTGTATTTAGATGACAAAATTATGTAATATTTTAATAATACAATAAATGTTGAGATCTCTAAAATAAAGAATTTGTTACGGTTGCATTTAATTCTAACTTTTACTTCTCTATTTTAGAGAAACGTTGCTTATGATCAGTACACAGTAAATTTTGAAATGATAAACTTGCTGCTAGCTACTAAATAATATAATAAGTTATTTCAATATCTAATTCACTCGGGTATTAAATTTCCTCCAACTACCCCTCTCCCAAACTACTTTTAAAAAGAGGGCGCTCCTCCGTCATTTCTCCATCGATGCACGCATAAATCTTCATCGGTTCTCCACGTTTGCTCTTCACCATCCATCACAGGGATGTCGATCTTTCTCTTCATCGATTTTCTGTATAATGGTTTCTAGTATACCGATTTCCCCCAACAAGATGATGTTGATAACCAAATGGCCTTTGGACTAGCGGTGTGTGAGTCTTTGGCCTCCTAGGAGATCAAGGGTTCAAACCTCAATAAGGGTGAGGAGGATGTGTGAATTAAATTTTCTCTATTTGCCGTATATAAATATTATATACTTAAAAAAAATGATGTTGATAAGAGAGCTAAGATGTTTATCGACATATATGATTGGAACGGCAAGGTTCTTGCTACTCTGGTACAAAAAGGATACGAGCTTTGGATCATCGGTTTCTAATTCTCCCTGAAATTTGTTCTTCAGAATGATGATGATCAATCGAAGTTACAAAGCTTTGCAAGAAATCTTGAACTTTTTGATTTTGAAATCTACGAGAAAATGATCTGGATCTTGGACTCGATGGGATCGATGAATCGGGTTTGTGAGAAGAGCTGATGATTTTAATTTGCAGACTTTGTCTCTGTACATGTAAATCATGTTCAAAAACTTTTTTTTTTACACTTTGACTCATCTACAAGTTGAGAAGTTGTTACTTACAAAGGTAACGGCGTTTTTAAAATTTTGAAAAAGAATTAGTTAAGAAATAAATATATAAGCCTGAAATAGCTATTTTGGTCCATTTATTAAAAATAATTAAATGTCCAAATCGACCATCTTGTCGATTGAAAACTACAAAAAGGTAATTGGAGAAAAAACATAGAAAAGCATTTGTATATATTAAAAATAATTAAATGGTCCAAATTGACCATCTTCTAGATTAAGTACTAAACGTAAAGCTGCGAACGGATTGAAGGAACACGAATGAAGGCTTGTTTGTGTTCGTTTATTTTACTTAACCGAACACATACAAACGTAAATGATCGAAATTATGTGTGTTTATATTCGTTTGTTAAACGACTGTAAACGAAAGAACATAGATGAGCATAAACAAACGTAAACGAAAGAACGAAAATGAACGAACATAAATGAACATAAACGAATGAAATAGATGAATGAAAACAAATGTAAACGAACGAACATAGATGAATGAAAACAGATGAATAAAAAGCAACCACCATTACACATCATTTTATTCCTAAAAAATAACATAACAAAATAAATCTCAACCGTCCATTTAATTTGATTAATATGTGATTTAATAAAAGTTTTGATTGTTTCATAATATAAAATATTTTTTTTTGAAAGGCAAAAAAAAAGGACAAAGAAGAGAGCTACATCATGACCATCACCCTCATCAAGCCAACCAATATATAAACAACAGATCCTGCAAGAAGCTAGATACAAGAAGATACAAAAATCCAACAAACAAGCGAGAACAAAAAAAAAAACAAAACCGAACAACCCCAGACAAAAGACCGAGGCAAAACCCAAAACAAAGACAGACAAAAAAGACTAAACAAGGTAAGAAGAGGAAGACCAACTATCCCAATTAACATGGAACTTACGATCCCTATTACCCATCTAAAGCTTGGATAAATTTTGAACACAAGGGAATGGGTCTTCACCTTTCTTCTTAATTTCCGCACCATCCTCAGCATGAAGAATTTCATTCCACCACTTCCTAAGTTGAAAAAAGTGTCACAGCGCAAACTGATAAGAAAGTCACTCCAACCTTGCGATGAGTTCCTACTTGTTTGATCAGCATTTTAAAATCAGACACCGAGGATAGACGCGTAGCTTTAAGATCCCACCAGACCCAAATTTTCCTCCAAAGAATACTCGCCACCGAACAAGTAAAGAAACAATGGTCCATTGTTTCAACACCTTTACCACACAGAATGCACTCCAGAGATTGTAACGGAATCCCATAAATATTCAAATTATAATAAATGAACTTTCATCGTTTTCATAAATATCTTAATTGATTGGGTTGCATTGTTTATACAAATATGATGGTTACATTTGAAACGTCCTTTATAAATATATTTGAATACATAAACAGACGTAAACAAACATAAATGAACGAATAATACCATTGTTATGTTTGTTCATTAAACTAAAAAAATGTTCATGTTCTTTCATTTAACTAAACAAACAAAAAAATATGTTCATATTCTTTCATTTAACTAAATAAACAAAAAAATATATGTATTTTTATTTGTTGATTAAATAAACACACTTCCTGTCAAAAAAGTGGGGGTTGATATCTTCACCCCTTACGTCACTTCCCACCCCCTCTTCCTCACATCTTTTTCTCACTCACACCCTCACATTCACCGAATTTTTAAAAATTTTAATTTTAAATTTACATTTCATACCCCTATAATTAGATAATTAATTTACTTTATATCATTTTCTTTTAAAATTTTCATTTTACATCCTTATCAAATTAACACACATAATTATATATCAATTATAACATGTTTAAAAAATACATTTTTATTTTAACAAATTACATCATTATAATCGTCTCGTTAATACCTTCGAAATGAGTCCAATATTGAATAGTTTTTGAATTAATTATATTATTATATATTATATATAATATGAAAAAATATTTTTAATGTTTATATTTTATACTTTTATAATTATTTATTTAATTTATAGTACATAATTTATTTTTTCAATTTTTGTTTTACACCATTATCACATTGAAAAACAAAATTTTATATTAACTAAAACTAGATCTAACAACGAAATTAAACTCTCAGGAAGCATTCTCATACCATTTATTCATCTTGTTCATTTTAACAAGTTACACTGTTATAATCGTCTCGTTAATACCTTCAAAATAAGTCCAATATTGAATAGTTTTGAACTTAATTATATTATTATATATTATATATACTATGAAAAAATATTTTTAATATTTACGATTTATACTCTTATAGTTATTTATTTAATTTATGATACATCATTTATTTTCACGCCATTATCACATTAAAATAATTTTCTACTTTGAGTTGGATTCAAATAATAGTAACCCAATATCAATCCAATACCTACGGTTTGAAAATTTTACAACTC
>NC_037529.1:3051821-3053487 GCF_001531365.2 Cynara cardunculus var. scolymus
AAAAGAATATTAATAATTTATTAATTAATAATAATATAAAGTTAATTAATTTATATAATTATAATCTATATTAAAAATTAAAAACATAAAAAATATAATAACAAAATATTATAAAAGTTGAATGATCAAAACTGAAAATATCAAAAGGTTAAAAGTAATATATAGAAAGGGGTATAAAAATGTAGGGAGAAAAGTGTAGGAGGGGGTGGGATTAGAAAACCCCAAAAAAGTTCACGAATGGTTGACTGAACTTTTGGTTTGTTTAAGGTCAGCACCGGAAAAGAAAAGTAAAAGTAAAAGAAAGTAAAGTATTGGTTATTTGGTCTATATATTGGCTCGTGCTTTTCAATTCCTTCCACCGCCGCCACCCCCACCACCACCAGCACCACCACCACCATTCATCGGAATACGGCGAAATGAATCAAGTGGTGGTGATGCCATACCCCGGCAGAGGCCATATAAACCCTCTCTTGAACCTTTGCCACCTCTTCTCTTCTCGTTTCCACCATCCAAATCTCACCACCGTCTTCACCGTCGTCGTCACCGAGGAGTGGCTCAAGCTCATTGGTTCAGATCCGAAGCCAAAAAACGTCCGATTCGTCACCATTCCCAATGTTATGCCATCGGAGCTCAACCGTGGCTCCGACGCTATAGGCTTCTTCACTGCCGCTCAGAATAAATTGGAAACTCCGTTTGATCGGCTGCTTGACCGCTTGGATTTGCCGGTGAATCTCATCATCGCTGATGTTACGCTGCGATGGTCGTTGGACGTTGCTAATCGGAGGAATATTCCGGTTGCTGCTTATTGGCCGATGTCGGCTTCAAATTTTACCTTGTGGTATCATATGGATCTCCTTGAGGAACACCAGCACGTCTATGCCGATCTCTCAGGTGCTATTCTTCACATTCTATTTCTAATCAAAGTTCATATGATCAAAGTGAGTGGTTGTTAGACATTTGTTTTGGTAAGCAGGGCCGTCCCGGGGGCCAAGTGCCCAAAAACTAAGGGCCCAAATTTTTTCCAATAAAATACATCAGTAGTTTATAAGAATTTAATAAGAAAAAATTGAACTAAAATAGAACTAACTTTCATCTTATTTTTATTTTGATCAATCAACTTTTAAAATTGTCATTTTGGGAAACCAACTTTTAAAATCGTCATTTTGGGGAACCAACTTTCAAAATCGTCATTTCTGGGAACCAACTTTCAAAATCGTCATTTTGGGGAACCAACTTGCACCTGATTCCTATTTTGGGGAACCAACTTTCAAAATCGTCATTTTGGGGAACCAACTTGCACCTGATTCCTATTTTAGGTAACCAACTTGCAAAATAATTATAGAAAAATAACTAAAATTCGTTTTTTTTTCCCAAAAATTAATGCAATAAAATCTATTTTTCTTTTCAATTTTTTTTTAATTTAGATATCAAATTGAACATTTAAAAAAAATCCAAAAGGATGGACTAAATACACCCCTATCAATTGCTATCAGCACCCCGAACACTACTTTAATAATTATTTTCTTTTTGTGTTTAGGGTTTTTTGTTCTTTTGTTATCATTAACTTTTGTTTTATTATTATTTTAATTAATTTTAAATTAATTTTCATTAATATAAGTTATTGATTTGATTTTTTTTTTATTTATATTATATTTTAATTTATATA
>NC_037529.1:3053967-3055809 GCF_001531365.2 Cynara cardunculus var. scolymus
CAGTCTCAGAGATCTCAGAGGTAGACTCGACTGTTATTGAAGATCTTTACTAAATCTAAACATATAAACCATTCCATGTAAATCTATTAGAATATCAAATCAAAAATTGTTTTAACTCAAAGTCCTAAATTAGCCGGCCATTAAGGCGGCAAGAAACTGGAAGATATAAACAAAAAGAAAGAACAAGGGACTTACAAAAAAGCTTATACCACTGTCGGCAAGCTTGTTCGTCTTATTTCTTTATTCACCACACTTGATTACAATACTGGAAAGAAAAACTTGAAATGTAAACACTGCTCTAGGAAACTCTGATTTCAGAAGAGAGACATGCCTCTCTATAAATACAGAAAAGAAAATCCTATTCAGGACAGCTGGCTAGACAGCTAAAAAGAAATCTGCTTTATATTAAAGCAAAAGATTCTTTTMAAAAAGAAAGCAACTTTATAAAAGTTGGTCGGCTACTAGAACCGAAAGTAATATATTTTGACAAAAATGTCAAAAAGGCTACTTACTTTGCTTTATAGAGTCCTTGAGTGCCTCCAAAGCATCTTCAATAGAGATAGCTATCTCTTCRGAGCCTTCTATGCTTTGAGCATCTTGCTGTATGTCGGAGTTCATTGAACTGTCTGAAGGTTGAGAAAGGTTTTGATGGAGATCTTTCTTCATGTTCTCTATGTAGAGATCAACAATCTCGTCTTTGGACAAGGTACCAGCATATTTCTGAGAAAGTTGCTGGAAAGGACTCGGAATGTCCGGGCTTGTGTTCTTCTGTTGACGAACTTYGAAGTMTTTCTTATAAATCTGAATTTTCTTCGAAATGGAATCATAAAGATCAGCTCCTTCAAGAGTAGAGGATTTCGGACACATGCGATCTAATTTCTCCCAATATTTTGAAAGGCCTTGACGCTTGAGACAGGGAATCATATTATGATCATAGCCAAATATTGGCTTCCACTTCCAAATCMAAGGAATGCCAAATTCGATGAAAAAGAGGCAAACATTACTGCTATCAATTTGATAGAGTTGTTTACAGTCATTGACTGTTGGAGAATATAACATCCAATCTTTTATAAAAGATTTCATATGATCAGGAAAAATAGAAGAACTAGTTCCAAAATTTTTCCACCAAGAGAAAAACCAATTAGGAATTGGAGAGTGAAAGCAATTTTCACAAATCTTTAAGAACCAAGAATGTCTTTTGTTCTCATTATCATAAAGTAGAACTTTAGATAAACCATGGATATAATCCCAATAATTGAATTTGAAATTGCATTTATGACTGGGAGAAAACCATTCTYTTTCAGCAAGAGGGGAAAAACCCCATTCTTCAAAAGATATAATCTTTTTAATGACAAGTTTTGAAAAACTAAAATTGCCATTTATCTCATCTCTGCTATTAGAAGAATGATGAGTAATTTCTACAGATTTTGTAGAAAGAAGTAAACCTTCATAGAATTGACGCTGACGTAAAGAGCCATGAATAAAAGATGTCTTATTAAGATATCTTTGAAGAATGAAATCTGGATCATTGTTCCAACGAAGATCTTTATCTTCTAGAAGAAGTATAACTTCTTTTTCATCGGTTTCATGAAACTGAGAGTTGGAAGAATCTTCCTTGCTAATATTAGCATAAGAATTTGAAGCTGCCAAAGATTCTTTAGCCTTCTTTTCCTTAATATAATTAAGGTATGCCTCTGCAAGAGGATGGTCTTCTGGTATATCATCCAAGAAGCCTGGAGTCTCTTTTTCCTTACCATGTGATAAGTCGGAAGCTATAAGCTTTTGTTTACCCATCTGGGCTATTACATTATTTCCTCTTCCCCTATTAGAGGAATGTCGACC
>NC_037529.1:3055909-3058031 GCF_001531365.2 Cynara cardunculus var. scolymus
CATCAGTTAAAACATTAATATTCAGATCCTGAAATTGAGAAAGGAGTTTATAAAACTCATCATTGTTATCAGTAGAAGTGTTATTTTGAATAACATTGAGACAGTTTTTAATACAAGGCTGACCAATAGCGCAAGTATCACAAGGAGAAGATTGTAAATCTTCAGAGTCAGAAGATAAATAAGAGTCATCTGTCCCAATAACATAAGTACTATTAGTAGAGCTAGAATCAGAATAAGTATCAGGCTCATCATCAGAATTTTTGAAATTTAGAAAGATGTTTAAGAGAGAATCTTTCGTATTCTGATCAATATTTAAATTATTGATCTTTTTCTTGGTCCAACAATTTGCTGAAGAATGGCCAATCTTGCCACAATTTTGACAAATAATTTTGTTTTTCTTAAAACCCTGAGAGTTTTTAAAAGAAGATTAATTTGATTTTGCTGATTTGTCTCAATTTGAGAAATTTTTTTTAAGATTAAGGAAATATTATCCTCAATTGAAAAAAGTTGTTCTCCAATAATTTTTAACAAAAGATTAGAATAATTTTGCTTTTCCAGTAATTCGTTAATATGTAACGAAGTAACAGAAAGAGTATTATCTTTGATAAGATTAGAAAAAGCAGAGAATCTGAAGAAAGAATTATTGTTTTTCATAAGAAAAGGAGACTGAGGAGGATAMATRGTGGATTTAATATCCCCATTAAGGAGTTGATAATCCCTTTGAAGAACATTTATAAAATGTTTTACATGAGTATGGAAAAACCAAGGAATAAAAGAGAAAGTCTCATTTTCCTTAGTGCAGAAGGCATAAAAATCTGCAGAGAAATTAGCAATTTCTTCTTTTGAAAAGTTTTCAACATACCAAGTCCTGAAAGGAGCCCATTTCGGATTACCATAATAATCGTTGCAGACAAGTTGTCTAGCAGGAGAACCATGAGTGAAATCAATTTTTCCCTCACTAGTGACCCAACTTCTTGAAGAAGAAAAATTCATTAAAAACTTAGAGGGTAAAATCAGACATGGTCTCTATAGCCTTATGAGGCTGTCGGATATTAATGTTACTTGCTTGGGTAACTGGGTTGTTATGAACAATACCATTTCTATGAACTCTAAGTTCATCAATTGGTTGTTGGGAAGAAGATTCAATATGCTCTTCTGGCTCAGAAGATTGAGCCTGAGTGTCACGCAAATAGGAGGTCGAGGCCCTAGAAGGCTGACTAGCTTTAGKTCCAAAAGGAGAGATAAAGCTATGRATTCCATGGGATAATGAATGAGACCTTAAAAGAGGTCTGGTCTCAGTGTAAGGAATATTGCGAGGATCATCGAATTGAACATAGACAGTTCCATCATCTGTCTGAGTGATATTACTAAAATCACTTTGAACAATCGGTTGTCTAGGAATATTCCTAGCTAAAAACCATCCTTCAGGGAAAACTATTTCATCCCATTTGATAGATCTTCTGGTTTGGATCTTAGATCTATTATAATTGGTTTCTATGAGAATAGTCTCATTAATATCCTTATCAACTCTTTTACATCTAGGATTAAGAGTAAATAAAGGCTTAAAATAGATTCTATAACAAATACAGAAAACTTCTGTTCCTGCAGAATAGTTATAACCATTAGTTTTAACATCTAATGTTAAAGCATCAAGAATATTAACATCAGTTAATGAAAGACTCAAATTAGGATAAACATCAAAATAGACTGGGCCATGTGCCAGACTAGATTGGATCATTCCAATTAAGGATTGCTGCCAATTTAGATTTCTTCCATCCCTAAGGGCTGCAAGAAAGCTTTCTGGTAATCCTTCAAGAGTGAGAGGTTTAAATGCAATTTGCACAAGACCAATGTGTAAAAACTTATGAGTTTTTAAATAAGGCATAAGATCTTTTCTATTAAGAAGACGAATTTTTCAGATCATAACTGACAAATAAATAGGACTCGTCTTTTTTAGGAAAATATATATATTATATATGATAATTTAAAAAATATAAAACAAAATTTATTTTAGTTTTTATTTTAGATGATGTGTTTTTAAAATATCTATTTTATTGTTTAAAACGTGACATCTTTAACATTTAAATAAAGACCGAGAGTCTTACCAATTGTGTGTGTGTGT
>NC_037529.1:3058901-3071121 GCF_001531365.2 Cynara cardunculus var. scolymus
AAATGAAAAATATATTTTATTGCATTAATTTTTGGGAAAAAAACGAATTTTAGTTATTTTTCTATAATTATTTTGCAAGTTGGTTCTCCAAAATAGGAATCAGATGCAAGTTGGTTCCCCAAAATGACGATTTTGAAAGTTGGTTCCCCAAAATAAGAATCGGATGCAAGTTGGTTCTCCAAAATGACGATTTTGAAAGTTGGTTCCCCAAAATAGAAATTAGGTGAAAGTTGGTTCCCCAAAATAGAAATTAGGTGAAAGTTTGTTACATTTTGGTGCAATTTTCTCATTTAATAAATTAAAAAAAAAAACCAAAAAATTGTAGCATATAATAAGAGGTAAAAAGAATTTAGTAGATAATAAGGGCACATAAATATATCAACTAATTACATTGGAAAAAAAATAAAAAAATTAATTGGTCATTCATTATATGCTATTGTTTATTGCCTCTCTAATTTTTTTTTAATCTCCAATAATGTCCAATGATATTGGCTATTTGCTATCTCTGTATGCTTGACTATTTTTGTGTTTCAACATTTTAACTTTAAGATCATGTGCTTGCTATTACTATATATTTTTATCAATTTTTGCTTCTATTGACTATTGTTATTTGGTATTCTTGTTCTAATTGTTTTTGTTGACTATTGTTATCTATTTTTCCTTCTACATAAAATGTTTTACTATTGTTTGACAATCAATCTATTGTTCTTATAATCTATGACGTGTTTCATGATTTTGTGATTAATCAATAAAATTTTTCTACCGGATGTATTTAGTAATGTCTCTTATATATGTCATGTTCCATAAACTTTTAATCTTTAACATCTTATTTTAGTTGAACAAAAAAAAAGGAAAATAGAATTCAAATATTTTTATCAATTGTTTGACTTATGTATCTTTTATTGGGATTCCACCACACCACAAGATTCTATTTAAGTGCTCAAATAATCATTTGTTGAACTTGCATATTATATGTTTAATTCATTATTTGCTATTATTGGATCTCAATGGATCATTTTTTCTTTCATATTTTTATTGATCCTCATTTGTCTACTTGTATAGAAAACCTTGATAATTATTTTTATTATTGATCTCTCATTCACTCACACGAATTCTCTTTTTGTATCAAAATAACACATATTTCTTGTTATTAAGATTTCTTTCTTTACTGAATTATTAGCATTTTTTGTACTCAATTTTATACTAATGGAAATAATTTATTGAATTTTTTTCCCGTACTTACCGAGGGTCACTACAAGAAAAGTAAACTCTGACGATGCACTTTAAAGAGATGACATGTTTCCGCTACAAGTTATAGCATGTCGTTGTTATATACTCTTTCTGATGATAAATACATTTTTTGCGACGACAAAAGTCGTTGCCTTGTTTCTTGCAGTGGGCCCTGTTTTTATGTTCGTCCAGGGCCTATAAAATGTCAGAAACGGACCTGTTGGTAAGTGTCCCCTGAGTTAATTGTTAAATCTTATGTTCTTATACGTTCATTTTTGTCGCTAAAACGACAGGAAGAGGAGAAGAGTATGTCGATTACATACCCGGCTTACAACCGATTAAGGTGACGGATTTTCCGGTGGTCGATCGGAGATTCCATGGCATCATACCCGATCTTGTTTCTATAAACAAAAAAGCACAATTTCTACTACTAGCAACCGTGTATGAACTAGAACCCGAAGCCATTGATGCTATCAAACACAAATTTCAAATACCCGTTCACGCCTTTGGACCCAACATACCCAACTTACGGCTCCAACCCGCTTTTCCGTCAAACGAGCACAGTTACTTCTCGTGGCTAGACTCCAAGCCTGCAGGATCGGTACTTTATATCGCATTAGGAAGTTATCTCTCGGTTTCGAGTGCTGAAATGGACGAAATCCTTGCCGGATTGAAGCAAAGTGGGGTGAACTTCTTGTTGATTGCAAGAGGAGATGCGTTTTCACGGTTGAGTCGAGATTGTGGGAGCAACGGTCTGGTGACGGAATGGTGCGACCAGTTGCGGGTGTTGTTACACTCTTCGATTGGAGGGTTTTTGAGTCATTGCGGGTGGAATTCGATCAAGGAAAGTGTGTTTTCGGGTGTGCCGATTTTGACGTTTCCTATAACGGGCGAGCAAGATATTAACAGTGAAGTGATTGTTGGAGATTGGAAGATCGGTCGGAAGGTGAAGACGGGGAGTAATGTGGTGGCGAGGGCGGAGATCGCGGCGGTGGTACGGCGGTTTATGGATCGTGAAAGTGATGAAAGTAAAGAAATGATGGAAAGGGTGAAGAAAGTTAAGGGTGTTTGCAGAGTGAGTGTGAGTGAAGGGGGGTCAGCTACAAGAGAGATTGATTCTTTCATTAGGGACCAGTTGGGTTTGAGCGATAGCAAAGTTGGTAAAGCGGTGGAGTGATCGACTGTTTTCAAATACATATTCAAGTTTGAATTTCGTAGGAGAACCCCTCCACCAGTATCAGTCTTAGATGTCGTTTGTTTTTTAAGAGATGTTGAAGTCTGAAGTCATGATTTCATTTCTAATTTATAAGTGGTGGTCCTTAGATCTGAAATCTTAATTAATAAGATTAAATACTAATAAGAATAAAGTCTCAAATTATAACTAACATAGAGTTTTGATTCTAAGATTGATGGTTCATAAAATAATTTGTTTTAACTCAAAAAGTTTAAAATGATGATGAAAAACATTAATATGAAGTGAAATAAAAACTACATGAACTATATTAATTTATATAAAATATTACTATGAATTGTCAATTTTTTACTACAGACGATGTCAATCTATAGAATCTTCAACCGTTATGCAATATTTTTTTTAAACTAGAAGTATTAAAAATAAAAAATCTCTATGAAAATTACTTTCAATTTCAACAGCTACTTTATTTTTATATTAATTATATTATTAAACATATTAATACTTAAAAATACCAAATCATTTATCATATCAATATAATAACCGATCAATGTTTCGGTCAGTAAATATTTAAATATATAAAACTTGAAATCTTAGATTTTAAAATGAAAGTTTTTAAAATATATTTTTATAATATAAATCAAATCAAATCAAAATTTATTACTTTTTTTCTTACAATTACCCAAAAATATTTTAAAAAATGAAAATTTTATAAAAAATGCTCTAATATTTTTTTGAAGATTTTAAATCATTTTCTTTCCTTTCCTCTCTGTGCTAGAAATTATGATTATTTTCTTTCAAAAACACACGTTTTTTTTCCTTTCCTTTTATAAAAGGAAGCTTCGAGAACAACTGATGGGCCGAGCCTCATCTATCAGAACCAGATTTCAACAGCAAAACCGGATTATCAATGGCCTCATTATGAAGAAGAAAACATGAACAAGATGTCAAACACAAACTTTAATCCAAACCGAACAGATATATTAGATTAAAAGACCATCAATGGTCAATGAGTTTTACAAGCCACCCGTCAAGAACAACCCAACAAATGCCATGAAAACTCTCATTCCCATATATATATATATTTACCATTTATACAATTCACCATCTATTTCTTGGTCTTAAACCCATTCTTCACATCGTTCCCTCCTGACGAATCCTTAGCCCATTTTTTTGCCAATTTCTCTTGAAGAGCTTTCGCATCCCTGCTCCAAGAAAACCCCCAAATCAATCAGTACAACATTTATATATAATGATTAAACAGAATTACAAAAAATTTGATAAAATCTTGAATACCAAGCCAAATATTTTGGTTAAGTAGCCATCAAATCAGTTGGAAGTTATCTCAATCAATTTGTTATGCTGGATGAAGTTGGATACAAGATGGAGAAAAAAGTGAAAAACATAAAAACCTCTCTCGTCTTTGTTCAGGAGTTAGCCCATCAGCTTTAGGCTGCTTAGCCTTGCCGCCAGCTCTTGCTTGAGCACGTTCCCTATCACGATCTCTTTGGTTTCCGCGTAATCTTCGAAGTTAAGATTTAACAAGCATATAGATATCACATAATCATACCTAATATATTCTCACTGATAAACCTTCAGATCGACGGATTTTATGCAATAAAGTAAAAAAATCAAACAAATATGATCACAAACCATCGAGATCGTTATTTGTTTGCTTAAAATTCTGAAGAAAATCAAGTAAGCCTTCACAGATGTTAAAAAGAATCGATAATCCAAAAAATAGCAATCTGAAACTGGAGAAACGAAGCATATCGGGAAGGATATGAGACATAATTCTCGATTCACGAACAGCCGAACCAAAAGATCTAACAACACGCTGTTATCAGACCCTGGAAAATTTTGTTTTCAAAGAGAAAAACAGAATTAAAATGCATCAATTTGCAAGAACTTGATCGATTAAACATCAACAACAACAACAAAACTACGGATATCAAATGTACTTCAGGGAAGAAAATTACCAAATCGGAGAGCAGTGAACGAGAGAATGATAGAGAAATTGGACGACGATACGTCGACTGATTCACACAGTCGAAGGTGAAAGCTGGCAACCGAATAAGCAGGAGGTATTTATAGCATGTGAGAGAGGAAGAATCGAGAAGCTGCGGGATAATTGAGGATTTGGTCCTATGTTCCGCGCATATTGATCTTACCATGGGGACGATCTCAGATCAATACTGGCCGTTGGATCACCAATTAGTGAATCATTTAGATGCGGGCCCCAGAATGAAATTAGAGTAAACTATAAATTTAGTACCTGTGGTTGGTCAAAAATAACAGTTTTCATCCTTATAGTTTTTAAAATTACAAGATCATTATCATGGTTTGCAAAAATATTCGTATTTAGTCCCTTTCTTTACTTGAAGACTTCGTCACATGAAGGCATTTTCATTTTTTTATCGATATTTTTTTCTTTTATCAGATCAAAAACTATAGGGACTATGATCATAAAATATATTTTTTTGGGTAAAAAAAGACAAAAAAAATCGAGAAAAAGCAAAAATGTCTTTGATTTAACGATTTTTTTAAAGAAGTTAAAGAAAGGGGCAAGAGACCAAAACCGTAGAGAATTATAAATCACAAGGTATGGAATAATAATAATTTTAGACCAACAAGATGAAAATAACAATGAATTACAAACCATATGAATGAAAAAACACAATTTCTAAAGCACGGGGATGAAAATCATGTTTTTTTAATAAAACAACAGGGACAAAAACATAATTTATATGGTAGACTTGGGATCATGTGAGACTAAAGGTTTTTCGTGAGACCCGTAAGACCAATTCTCAACTTTTGAATTAGATTTATAATCTGAACATTCATAATCACAAAATTGTCACGAGACTTCTCAATAATCACAAAATTGTCACCGTACAATTTTAGATCATTAGCTTATAAAGTTGATCAATGAACATAAATGGGTTTTATGGGTCTCATGAAAAACCATTGATCTCACATGAACCCAACCCTTACATGAAAAAGATTGAAATAAAAATAATAGTATATTCTCCGAGTTTAAACCCAATTTTTTTGTCGTTGAATAACTAAAAGTTAATATTTAAATTATAATAAAATAATAATTACTTAAAAATATTTTTTAGTAACACTAATATGAATTATTTTTATATTTATGTTAAGAATTAGGGGTTTGACAGTTCTTGAATGGTTTGGTACATAATGATTAATAGACTCTCATTATATAGTGAAAAAATGAAATATAATTGTTTGATAATTGTTTACAATAAAATTAGAGAGTTAAATGATTAAGGAAGACCCATGATACAAAATCATTCAGAGGGTTTTAGAATCATGAAGATGCAGACTTTTTTTTACCAAACAAGATTAATCTTTTAATGATTCAGAGATTGTCTCTTAATGAAACTATTAAGATGTAAACAAACCGCCACTTAGTTTTCTTATTACCATGATTACTTTGATTTCAAATTTGACAATGATTATCGTTAATTTAAATTATAATTAATAATTTAAACAATTGAGAGTTAAATTCAAGAACGCAACGAAGGGAAAATAAACCTAACATTAGGCTTTTTAACTGATTTCATGATCCACAAAAATTTACAAGTAATAAATTATTTAGTAAATTACAAATTTGGTCCCTATAGTTTGTCAGATTTAATATTTTTCATCTCTACAGTTTCAAAATTACAAGATAACTGTTATGGTTTAAAAAACATCTGGATTTTGTCTATTCATATAACGGCCTTAAAAAAACTCGTTCATATATCGAGTTTTCTTTGTCTTTAACCAATCAAAATCAATAAAATAACGTAAATGGATTAATTTTACTGGAATCTTTTAACGATAGTTAGAAAAAGGGAACAAATTCAAATGTTTTGTAAAATGTGATGGTCATCTTGTGATTTTGAAATTGTAGGACGAAATGTGTAATTTACTCTAATTTATCTATACTATATTATAAAGAATTTGACAAAAATTCTTAAAAACCATTTTTGTGCATAAAGTACTGTATATTGATGCATATTACTTAAATTTCAAGATTACAAGTAAATTATGCATAAGTACAACTTATTAAAGCTTCAAGTTTGAATTCATGTAACTAACTGCATATAAACATAATCAAATAGATAATAAATATTTCATTTTTAAAATATAATTACTATAATTATCAAGTTCTAACAAAATAATTATTTATTATCTTTATAAGGAAAAAAAAATGCATAAATACAACTTATTAAAGTTTCGTTTGAATTCGTATAACTATCTGCGGAAAAACATAATCAAATAGAGAATAAACATCTCATTTTAAAATCTAAAATATAATTAAAATAATTATCAAGTTCTAACAAAATGATTAATTATTATTTTTATAAGATTACTATATCATTAAATCAAATATAAATTACTTCGTTATTGAACCTAATTAAGTTATAATAAAAAAATTAAATTAAAAAAATTACATAAAAATGAAAAAATTTAAATAGTTAATTTGATACTAATATCGATATATTTTTGTCAAATTTTATGATATCTTCAAATTTATATTTTATTGAAAAATAAAAACATCATCGTTTTTTTCAAAATCATATAATACCATATTATAACATCTACTAAGATAAAAAAATAAAATATTAAATTAAGATGTATCTCGCTAGGTAATGTGAGTAGTCTTCTTGTTATTAATACATGATGTCATAAATTTAAATCTACAACTAATTACGGCATACGTATGAACTTCTAAATGACATTTTGATGCTTGTTATTAATACATTTTGTAGCATAAATGACTTTAAATTAGCGATGTCTGCAGTCTGGTTTAAACGGTTTAATCCCCAAACCACAAACCAAAATTGCAATGACCGTTTAGAAAATTTCCAAATCAAGAGGTTTGGTCGCAATTGACCAAACCGAACCAGAAAAGGCGGTTTGATTTGACCGTTTTAGGAGGTTTAGGCCCGTTTACAGGTTTTAAACTAACATAACTTAACATGTATATCCAAAACAAAATTTCTACCAAAATAACATTATTAAAAAATAGTATATATAATTATGAAAAAAAACCGTCTATCTTTAAAATTATAACAAAAATAACATTTGAGCAAATTGAAAAAAAGTTAAACGAGTCTACCAACTGTAGTTTTAAAATTTTGGACAAACATTGAGCAAGTCGAAGAACGGTTATAACTTTGTATTTGATTTTTGATGGATTTCAAGATTTTGCCAATTCAGATAACGTAGTCACTTAAGAAATGAAAATTAAAAACATAACGTATAGTACGAACTTTTTTTAAATTGGGTCATAAAGTTGAGCATACAACATGAAAACTATATACAACTTATATATGTGGACTTTTGGATGTCAATTCGGTCCAAACTGCTAAAAAAAAGTTCAAATCGCGGACTAGACCAGACCGAATGTTTGGCTACTTTTTAGATCAGACCGTCAGACTGCTCAAACTGCTAAAAACGGTATGTTTAACTTGATTCAGCCAATTTGAACAGTTCAACGGTTTTTTTTAAAAACCGTACTTTCAAATTATCATATTTTTTTGGGGCAAAAAGTGTGTTAGGATATTAAATGCATTAATGATTTAAAATAATATAATGAAAATCTCCAAAATGACATATCCGAAAATAATATAATTTAACCATAATTGTTGATAAAAAAAATGAACGACTTAAATAAGTTTATAAAATGAGTACTGACTAATTGTTAGCAAAAGAATGTGGGGGCTGTTTAATTGCGGCTTAATTAGGCTTATTGGTCTATCTGGCTTATTCGCACAGCTCATTTGGGTTGTTTATTTACGGCTTAGGGGATGTTTATCAAAAATTTTATTAAGTCATGTATATTTGTCTGTCTGGATAAATTTTTCTGTTTGGATAAATGGGTGTTCTTGTTTATTTTTTTTATCTGAACCAACTGTCTGATAATATAAATGACCGATTTACCCCCCAATATTAATTATTTGAACATTAAAAAAAATAACAAAGAGGCCAATGATGAGGTGTCTCGTATGGGAAGGAGACGGTGCTTTAAATAAGGGGTAGTGGTGTCATTTATGGTTGAATGGGGACAACACATCATTTCTGTTTGTGCGATTAAGCCATGTTCTGTGCGAATAAGCCGTAAGTCAACCACTCAAATGAGCTGTGCGAATAAGCCAGATAGACCAATAAGTCTAATTAAGCCGCAAGTGAACATCCTCTTATTTACACAGAACATGGCTTAATCGCACAAATAGAAATGGTGTGTTGTGCCCATTAAGCTACAAAAATGACACCCCTACCCCTTACTTAAAGCACAACCTCCTTCCCATATGAGACACCACATCTTCGGCCTCTTTATGATTTTTTTTGTTTTGATGTTCAAATAATTAATATTGGGGGTAAATCGGTCATTTATGTTATTCAGACTGTTGGTTCAGATAAAAAAATGTAAACAACATCTATTTATCCGGACAGACAAATTTATCTATACAAGACTTAATAAAAAATTTGATAAACAGCCCCTGAGTCTGTACACAAACATATATATATATATGTGTGTGTGTGTGTGTGTGTGTGTGTGCGCGCGCTTGTTTCCAATAGAAAATTAAAATTTCGTTGGAAGTGTTAAGATATGTTAATGTATGTCAATTTACCAGATCATGATTTTCAAATGTGATCCTAACTTTTCTCTCTCTCTCTCTCTCTCTCTCTCTCTCTCTCTATATATATATATATATATATATATATAGAAAGAGAAAGGGAGTTGAGATCACGTGAGACTAGTCTGTTTTCGAGAAGACTCGTAAGACCATTTTTTTACACTTGTATTTCACAACAAAAAGTTGTGAAAGTAACCTTCACAATGTTTTTTTACTGTGAAGGCTCAGCTTTTTTTTTACCTTCACAGCGTTTTACTGTGAAGTTTTAAGTGCAAAAAAATGGTCTCACGAAAAATGTTTGTCTCCAATGAACCCATCTCTCTCTCTCTCTCTCTCTCTCTCTCTCTCTCTCTCTCTATATATATATATATATAATTTTAAATATATTAATAAATACATATTTTGATATCAAAAAGCTTTTATTTTGTAATTTAAATATATCAACAAATACAATTGGTTACATCTGAAACGATTCTAAAATTATAAAGATTAAAACCGATTAAATACGAGAAAATGAACTCTAAAAAGCAGTATCAAAAAACTTTTTAAATAACCTCTAACGAAAATCTTCTCGTTATGATTAAAAAAACTCAAAAACAATATTCTTCATTAATGAAAAAAAACTCGTAATACACGTAATATTCGATTCTCGAAGTACTCAGTAATATCGTCTTGAAACATATCGTTATTAGCAAAAATTTGTTTCAGTGCTACATGCCGTGAACATTTTAATATTACAATTAATGTTTGAACCTTGATTCTTTATCTCGACTTGGAACCTTGATTCTCCGACCATAATTATTAACAATTACACTGCATTTTTTTGAACTATATAATATTATTTACGGAAAATGCAACAAATAAACTCACACACCCTCCTCACCTTTGGTGATGATTGAACTTTTGATCTCCTATGAGACCAAAGACTACAATACCGTTAGACCAAATATTCTTTAGTTACACTCCATTTTGCTATAACCTTGCCAAGCGAATCTTTTGAATGCAACCCTTTGGTTCAATAATCTTAAAAAATAATAATTTCGAAGTACCGATGTACAAAACTCGACTGTTTTTCATTGCCCGACCCTTCATCCAACTCAGAAACATGACATCTTGATAAATAAATAAAAACACATAGCCATCAAGTTCATTCTGGAAGGAACGACGCTTTATTTATCATTACAAGTCAAAACTGTATAAAATTACGATGAACAAAATACATTTTAGTCGTTAATTATTTTATGGACATTTGGGCAGTCCTTTCTTGGTCTTCATATCTCTGTAACAAGGACATTCGTCTTTGTTCCCAAGAGTACCGGAAGGAACACATAAGCATTTTCCGCAACAGTCGATACATACATCCATGCATTCACCAGGATGGTGTGTTGCAGAACATCGAACTCCGCATGCAGATGGACATTCTACATCAAATCAGTTGTAACCATTATAACTGTAGTTTTAATAAAAATAAATACAATCCATCTATGAAAAAATATTTACCTCCAATCGGTACAGAACCTTCGCCCCCCGCCTGGGAAAAAAGTTTTTCATCAAATAAATTAAAATTTCGAATATAAATCTGGAATCAAAGAAACAAATACGGTATATATAAGCTGATATGCACAAATGTATCTATATACTTACAATCGAGATTTCAACGATTGCCATGAATGCAATAATGAAGACGATGAAACTAAACCGAAATTTTGCCATTTTTTGGCCAACCCAACTCACAGGCGTTTGGTATTTAATATGTTTTTGTGTAATGAATTATGTTTTGATACCTGCATATATACAAAATGTTTTAGAAAGAGACATGATAACCGTTTTAAAAGCTATATATTATAATAATATGATATTTATTTCAAATATACGATTATTGATATTCCACGTATTTAAAAATTAACAAAAATATATTCGTGTTGTGGGTTGGGTTCACGTAAGATTAATGGTTTTTCGTGAGACCCGTAAGACCAATTTATGTTCATTGATCAACTTTATAAGCTAATGATCTAATGGTCTAAAGTTGCACGGTGACAATTTTGTGATTATTGAGAAGTGTCGTGGCAATTTTGTGATTCTGAATGTTCAGATTGTAGATCTAATCCAAGGGTTGATAATTGGTCTTACGAGTTTCACGAAAAACCTTTGGTCTTACATGATCTCAAGTCTCTGTGTTGTTTACATATCTTTATATACCAAAATTATTTTTTACATATATGTAACATTGCGAGGTTTCGAGCTAAATGGTAATAAATTTGCTAAGGCAAGAACCAACGCCATAAACTATTAAATAGAAGTCACGAATTGGAAATTTACAGAGGCGTTCAAACTTAAACGTGTGTTCGTGTTACTGAATTTGAGTGACGATCGTTGGATAGATGGAGTTCAAACATTAAATGGGGGAAACCCACGTTAAACCCTAACTCTGGCCATTAAACTAAAACTCATACAGAGTGTGAGAGGAAAAGAGTGGCAAGTTTAATTCTAAATCAGTACATGATAGTTAGTTTAATTGACGAAATATTATATACTAGGAGTGAAACAGTGTAAAAGAATAAGTGAAATCGAGTTACAGAAGAGTTTTTTAAAGAAAGAAATTCTGCGTTTTAATAAGTTTTAGAAGTTTTTTTTTTTTTTTTGTCAATTTCCTCTAGTTATTCCCTTATTTAGTTATTGTTAATTAGTGTAAATTGCATGAAAAAATAACGTATTTTAACTTGATTCATATTTTGGGTAACATACTTTCAAAACATCCATTTTGGTACATAAGATGTAAAGTTTTAAACATTTAAGTACCCGGGTAATCGGTTGAAGCACTAACCGTTATTATGTTGATGTGACGAGTTATATCATTCTTTGCTGACGTGGTTATGAGATGGATTTCTTTTAATTTAAAATTAGTCTTCAACCGGTTACTAATGTACTTAAAATGTTTAAAATTTTATATTTTATATACCAAAATGAAAGTTTTGAAAGTACGTTACCTAAAATAGAAATCAAATTAAAATACATTATTTTTCCATTAATTTGCCCTATTAATTAATGTATTTTTCATAAAATATCTAATTAACTATTAAACAATATTTTTGAAAAAGTTATCAATTGATGTATTTATTAATTAATATATTTATTAGAATTCTTTTTC
>NC_037529.1:3072032-3119299 GCF_001531365.2 Cynara cardunculus var. scolymus
ATTAATTAATATAAATTAAAAATTAATTATTAATTAAATAATATTTTTAAGGTAACAAACATTATTTTTTTTATTGTGTTTAATATAATAAAAAAACGATCATTTAGAACAGTCAATTAATGTGATTTTTTTTCTTGTAAAATTGATATATGGTTGCATTAACTGATGATTTTACAAAATTCTTCACATTTCCTAATATAAGATATAAGAACACAAGAGAGAGAAGAAAAAAAGGAGCGATTAAATGCAAATTACTCATATTTGTAAAAACCGTGCAAATCATTCTTATCCGTCGATTTCATTATTTAATATTATGAAATTGTTTTATATAATAAATTTTTTGATGAAATTGTTTCATATGTGATTATTTTGTTTTTTTTATTTTATGAAGTATTGTTTCATATAATACTTTTTTTATGATTGATTGAATGAAGTTTGTACGGGTTGTACAAATAACATGGTTTGCAAATGGTTTACTTTGCAAACCATCAATTTCATAAAAATCTTACAAGCTAATCACATTCATCCATTTTTTTTTTATGAAAGATCAAGATTGAAACAAACTAAATAAGTAAAGTAATAAAACAAAATTCATGTTGGAGACACGGAAGGGCAAAAATGGGGGGAAAACATGTTATATGAACATGTTTCATTATAGTTGTTATACATATGAATCTGATGCAATCATATATGACCTATGAACATGTTTCATTACGGCTGTTATACATATGAACTTGTTTTATTACAATCTGTTATAAAACACCTATTAATATAAACATGTTTCATTACAACTGTTATACATATGAACCTGATGCAATCATATATAACTCTATTTCATTTAACAGTTTGAGTATGTTTCATTAGAATCGTAGTGGCAGTTTTTTAAACATAATTAATCTACATTTTTTTAAAATGTGGTGATTTTTTTCAAAACATTTAATGGATACCTTAGTCAAAACTTTGCTAATATTGTGCTATTCAATATATCATCCATATTTATATAAATATTATGTTGTTACCAAACTTATCTGTTAATATTAAATAATTAACAAACATAACTATTGTAAATTCAAATGACCATAATACCCTTATAAATTTAAAAAAACAAATGAATTTATGTGATTGATTGTAATTAGTTTGTAAGGTTTTTAAAAATCATTTGTAAACAAATGAATATTTTAATGATATAATGAATATTAAAATATATAAAACAAAAAATCTATTGGAATTGAATGCGATTTATTTTAGATATTTTAACTTTCGATTATTTATTTTTTAAAAATTATAAAAAAAAATTGTTGGAAACTATCTAAAACTTTCAATAGATGATTAAGAAATAAAAAAAAAATCAATTCATTCAACCAATGACATTAAGGTGGTGTTTGTTTTATAAAAGGTGTTGAAGTCTGGAGTTTGATTTCACTTCTGGTTTATAAATGGTGCTCCTGAAATCTGAAATCTGAATTATTAAGATTGTTTGTTTTTACATCTGAAGTCTGAAATATGAATCGGTCAAACTAGTGCAAAAATATAAAAGATAAATAATTTTTTTTTTCAAAAGTACACAAGATAAATAGTTTTTGCTAACAAATTTCTTTTGGCCCCCCAAAATATGAACCATTTAGTGGAGGGCGAATTAAGATTAAGAGATATTAAGGAATACGTTTACCACTTAAAATTTCATATGATATTTATTTTATAAATAAAACAAACGTTCTTAATACTCATACGCTTGAACGAATCATACTTCATATGTATTAAGAGCTAATTTTGAAAAAAAAAAAAAACCTTAAATTAACATTATTTTATATAAAAGTTTTTAAAAATGTATTGTAATCATAAAATTATAAAATATTTAATGATGAAATATCTACAGTATAGAATCTGTTGGAGTTGAATGTAATTTATTTTAGATATTTTGACTTTTAATTCTCTGTTTTAGAGAAATTACAGAGAACTTGTTGTAGATATCCTAAAACTCTGATTTTTTTTACACGGAAAAAAGTAATATTAACTTTCAAACATTTCAAACTTCTATTCTTATTGTTTATAAAATGGGTAAAATAAAAATATTGCAGAATTTTGAAATACTTTGTATACATCATTGATCTGTACATTATGTTCAGATATTTTATCTTGAAAAATTAAGATGTCTTGAGAGGTAAAACTTTAATGTTTTATAATATATGTATGATGTATCTGTGTTAAATTCTTTTGTTTTTTTAACGCACGCCTCCAGAGCATAAGCACACAGTGTAAAAACTATTACAATCACGTAGATTAACATGCATGTTCATCAATGAGTGTGTACTGTAAAAAACAAGTATATGCATATGAGCATATTCATCAATGAATATACACTATATGAAATTTACCAGTGTTATATAATCATCAATGAATATACAATACATGAATTTGATCAATGTATTGTATTATGTAGCAGATATATTTATCAGTAAACATGCACTACTTGAAATTCAAAAGTTCATAATATTATATCAATGAATATGTTTACCAGCAAATATATGCTTATAAATTTTTATTAATGTGTTGTATTTACCCACAAGCATATTCATTAATGAATAACCACTGTTTGAAATCCATCATTGCATTGCATAGTTTCAATCTGCACGTGAGTATATTCATCAATTATACGTACATATATTCATCAACGAGTATGCACTATATGCAATTTATTAGTATACAGTTTCATGACAATAGGTATACTCATATGTGAATACTATAAGTATACTTGGCAATGTGTACCGTAACGTTGCGAGTTTGTCATGTATAACAATATATAATTAATCAATATTGCAATCTATAAGTAACTGTTTATAGGATTCACTGAATGAATCTATTTGTACGTACATTGATGTGATATTCAAGCAATAAAAACACTGAATTAAACCAAACTATTCTCAATCAAAAGAATACGAAAGAAACAGAAGGATAATGAGATATATGACAACTATAACTACTTACTACAATTTGACAATTCCCTTAGTTCATCGTTGTAGATCTTGCAAAATGTACTAAAAATAGCACTGACATTAAAAAAACGATGTTATTTGGAGTTGTCAGATTAAAACAAGCGTTGAGATTGAGTTCCCTAATTATCAAGATATTTGTGTTTCTCATGTGAACCTGTGTATATTCAACTATCTGCTAAAAAACAGAGAAGCCGTTAATTTATCTGGTTTTAAAAGCTTAAAAAATTGGTAGTCAACCATAAAATTTTCGAAAGCCAAAAATGAATCCAGTAAGTGGACGTCAAATCGAAGATCTTGTCTGGGATGCTCCCGAGACAGAAGAAGTGTAGTCTAAAATGGTACCACGCTAGATTCAATAGAAAGCTACAGTTGACTAGTATGAGGTGCTCATCGATCTCTCTAAACAGTTACACGTCGACACACAACGAAATAGTCCAAACTCAACAAACAAAATCAGATACAGAACTGACATCTTGATATACTGATTTAGCATGATAATAAATAAAGTCAGTATAAATTCCATTCTAATAGAAACCGCCTATTTCTTACTTTTAACTGATTAGATTGTTTCGATTTAACTGGTTTATTTAATTTAATAGTGAAAATATCTTTATAGATTGATGTCCCACCATATCTTTAGGTGGATGGTCCACCATCTTATCTTCTCCAAAGAGGTCAAAGCAAACAACAAAAACACCACAAAAATTACAGGACAAAAAAGTCAAAATAAAAAATTCCCTCGTTTTATACGGAACTCAAATCACATTTAAATATAGTTTTTCAAAACCCCTATAAACCGCCTTTCTCTCCCGGTTCCGATCTCTACTGAACACACAAACCCTTTTACAGGCAACAAATCGCTAAACTGCGCTTAAAACCCTAGAATTTCTCATAATAATGTCGGCCGCCGGAGGTGAAAGCGGATTAGCTCAAGAAGATGAGAAGAAGCCGATGGATCAATCGGCGCATATCAATCTCAAGGTCAAGGGTCAGGTATAGATGCATATGATTTCCTTTACTCATTTTTGATTGATTCTGCAGTTTGTTTTTGTTTGTAAGTGGATCGATCGTTCTTTTATGCTCGTAATTGCGTTTTTCTTTGGTGTTACGTCGTTCTGGTGAATTTTGTTGGTGTTTAGTTCGTAGATAATTTAGGTGTTTATTGTTATTAGGATGTTTTTTTGTTGGTTTCAAGAGATTGATGTGTTTGTTGTAAGTGATGAGATTTTATATAGGAAGGACTGCATAGTGCCAACCTATTTTGTTTGTTTGAAAGAAGCGTGTCGTAATTTCAATGTAGGTTGGTTTTGAAGTTTGATTCGATTATTGGTATGTTAATTCTGTGAAGTGCAATTTGTTGATTTGGTGATAGCCAGATCTTTGTGTTTATTGGGAGAGAGATAAGTGCGATTGCCTTTGTTCAATTAAATGGTCCACTGTTGGTAAAATTGCCTAGAAAATTTATTTGTCTGTTTTCAATAGATCCTAGGGTCAACTATGCAGTATTCCTACATAGAATCACCTTGTGACCTAAAATCTCATCATTTCTCATATATGTTCAACTGTATGGTTTAAAACACGTCAATCGCTTGAAACCAATAAAAAACACCTTTACAAACAATAAGCGCCTAAATTGTCAATGAACTAACCAACTGCAAGATTCAAAAGAATAACGAAACACCACAGAAGTACGCAATTACACATAAAAGACGATCAAATTAAAAGGCAATCAAATAAAGTACAACAATCGTCTCGTTATTAGACTGATTAATTGTCTTAAGATAGATGTATCGATTAGGTATTTGTTTGATGTCATGAAACCGATAGAACCCTTGTAGATGTGGTATTTGTTCACATCCATAGTTCTTCACTCTTCATGTCTTTTAGATCAACTTCTTTTTGTAAATATAAAGAAGAGACGCCTGATGTTGTTGGTTGTTCTAGGATGGGAATGAGGTGTTCTTCAGGATCAAGCGCAGCACCCAGCTGAAGAAACTAATGAATGCATACTGTGATAGGCAGTCGGTGGAGATGAATTCTATTGCTTTTCTGTTTGATGGGAGGCGTCTTCGAGCCGAGCAAACTCCTGATGAGGTAATTTCTTAATTATTTTAATGACCCTAATGATCTGTTTCTGTTTATATTATATATATATAGGGTTGGGTTTACGTGAGACCAAAACATTGTGAAGGTATATAAAACACCGAACCGTACATAAAAAACCCTGCGAAGGTTTACCCTCACAGTGTTTTGATGTGAAGTTTTAGTGTTATTTTTGTGGTTTCATGGATCTCACGAGAACAAGATGGTCTTTCATGATCCCAAGTGTGTGTGTGTGTGTGTGTGTGTGTATATAGAGGGTAAGGTTCAACGAAAAGGCAGTCGATTTATGAGAGGGTGAGGATTTCCAAGATCACACATGATTACATGTCCTACCAAAACGTAATCATATATGATTAAACACATGTTGCAATCCCCACGACCTTTGGTTGCATTCACCAAGTGTGTGTCCCTTTTCGACGTGTTTGATTATATATGCTTATGTGTTCGTAACACATGTAACCATGTGTGATCTTGGAACTTCTCGCCTTTTCCAAATTGATCAACTTCTCACATGATCCTCCCTATATATATGTAGTATGGAAACTGAATGGCCAATTTTGAAATAAGATGATTAGTTGTAGGATAATTCAGCTTGTGATTTTAGAAAAATAAAAAGGTTATGGAAAATTGTTTGTTTATTGCAGCTTGAGATGGAGGAAGGTGATGAGATTGATGCAATGTTGCACCAAACTGGAGGGGGTGGGATGTAAGTGCTAGTACTGCTGCTGCTGTTGTTGTTGTTGGTAGGTTATGGGTTAAGGTTTATGCATTATGAATAAGAGCTGAAAAGATGTTACCAGAGTAGTAGTAGTAGTTAATGTGTGAATTAGATAAGGTGTTACATGAAATTATTTCTAGTGAATCAAGTGTGCTTTTTAAGTTTCAATTGGTTGTGCTCTCTCTCTACCTTTTGGCTATATGAAATGCACTGCGATTTATGTTGGATATATTACTGTTCTTGCTGATGAACTTTTGACTAGAATTTGCAATCCACATCTTATTCACATACCAGACTGAATTTTAGGGGTTGTTTACCAATCGCTAACCCATCACTCTCATTTACCTTAGTGGGTAAGATTTTTGGCCATCAAAATGTCTTGGTCAATAATCTTAAGCGTCGATTGTTAAGGGGTCTTTTACCAGACACTTAGGTGTCGTTTACCAAACGCTTACCCGGGTAAGCGCTTACCAAGTCATTTTACTTTACTGGATGAATATGACAAGGGCTAATAATCTTACTCGGTAAGAGCGAAAGCAAGAATCGAGAGTCTTACCCAGTAAGTGAGGACGAGGACTCTTACCATGGTTAGCGCTTGTCGAGATAAATTGTTGCATACTATGCGTTTTAGTAAATAAAATCTTACCCGGTAAGTAAGCGATAGTGTTGAATTTTAACAGTAAGTGATTAACGGGTAAGTGTTTAGGTAAATGGCCCCTAACTTTGGTAAGCGATTACCAGTTAATTACCTTACTTGGTGAGCATAATAAAGACCAAAAATCTTATCCGGTATGAGGGAAGACAATGATCGAGAGTCTTATCTGGTAAGCGCTTACCGGGTTATAAATGTTTACCATCAATCCAATTTGATGGCTAAAAATGTTACGACATGAGGTAAATAAGAGTGGTGACTCTTGTCGATAAGCGTTCGGTAAATAGCCCCCAAGAGTCATTACTTTTATTTACCCGGTAAGATGACCGGTCTTTGTCATGTCTCTTATCGAGTAAGATTCTTGTTACTTGTCATGTTCATCCAATAAGATAAGTGAATCGGTAAGCATTTATCCGGTTAACGTTTCGTAAACGGTCCCATAGTGTCGTATAATCCGTCTGTAGTTCTAGCGAAGATCACTTTTGGTAGAGTACTATTTAACATGTTTGAGTGCGAGCTACTTTTGTTGGAAGTCCACTTTAGCACTAAAAAAAAAATGGGTTGTTGGTTGAGTTCAATTCTTATATTTTGTATAGATCTGTTTCAAGTTAGGGTGTGTTTGATACTTAGGAAATGATAAAGTAAAACGTATTGTTTAAATATTGACGTGACAATTAGATCGAGACTGAATATGACTGAATGAGTCAAAAACGTATTTTTTATCGTACCAAAACAAATAGAACAAAAAGTTCAATAAATTACAAAGTAGTGATTTTTAATAGTTTTTCAATTATTGACAAGTTGGATCGTATGTTGTTCTTAAAGAAAGTGATTCAGATTGTCTGAAATAACCGGTAAAAATGTATTTTTAGAAGTAATTCAGAGAACAGCTATTAAACAAATGTTGAAAATCAAATGCGACATCGTTATATTTATTGGGTTTTCTTTCTACCGATATATCAACGCCTTAGATTTCCAATAATCCATGAAGTTTATGCAAAACGCTCTTTTGACGTAAAATGAACAAACGTTTTCCTTTTCAAGAAGAGGGATGACCCAAGTTTGAGAGTGCTCGTCTGGATTCGAATATGAGTATTTGTCTACCGTGTAGCTCTCAACCCCACGATACTTAAAATTAAACAAATTCAATATATCTTATTCGAAAAGATGACGGTTTATGGGGGTGTTTACGGTTTAGTTTAATACGGTTAATAGGGAAAATAGTGAACCAAACCGCATTAGCCAGATACCTAACTCTCCGAACTGTAGGTTGAACCAAGCCGCATTGAAACAAACCAAACCAGGGCGGTTACCCACGTTCGGTTCACGATTACCCGAATTTATAAAAAGAATTGTTTACAATATAAACCGGTACTGAAATATAACGTTTAAAACAACTAAATAAAAATAATTGAAGTGCTACAAATTAAAATAAGTTTAAATGTATAAAATTATCATTTTTCGGTTAATGTCGACTACTCTATGACTTCATACCACTAAATTTAATCATTTACCGTAATATTTGATACTAAAACATAAAATAGTTCCTTTGTGGTCACGGAGGTTCAAATGCGGTGACTCCGAACTAACTGCAAAACAAGTGGTCGTTCTGGGATTAGTCGGCTCGCATAACGAATTGGATATCCAGGTTAATAAAAAAAACATAAAATAGTTTACTCATTTAATTTTTTATTAATTAATTAATAAATAATACTATAAATATCGTATATGCATTATATCCGTTTTGTTTGGATACCTGTGGATACTTAAAATTCAAAACCGAAACTGACACCTGAATATCTGTTTTTTCAGTTTCAGATCAAACGTTCGCAGCTTAGGTGGAAAGCGAATAAGACCTCCTCCTTCTTTTTCCGGATAAAAAGCAATGACGGTATCTGAGAAATAAACATCGGTTAACTCTGTGATTCAGATTGGTTTCTCATTTGTTTTAAGTCTAACCAATATAACATATATTTGATAGATTTTTTCTTTAGATTGGTCCTTCCTTTAATTTGACAAATTGGCCCATAATCCGGCCCGTTTTATACAATTTGATATCGGATCTAAACCATGACCCGTCGAAGCTCGAGGCGTGATCTGTGATGGGGATTGTCACTGAGAACACATTTTGAAGTTACTGTAATGGCCGAATTTCCTATGCGATTGACTCCATTACCATAGTGCACATTAACGAACACTCAGATTCTCATGGCTCGGTTACTGTCAATCTTCGCGTTGTTGGTGTTCGTACTCCACGTTACCTCTGAATCCACCGGAGAAGTAGTAGAACAACTCGAAGGAGAAGAATTCACGGAGGAGTTGCTGTTCAGGCCCCTTCCTGATCGGAAAGTTCTCTCTTATTTTCACTTCGAGAGTAAAGTTCCACGGACAAATTCTTATGGACATCATCATCGGCTTTTCCCCAAAGCCATCTATCAGCTGGTATGATTATAGTAGTAGGATAATCACTTTACTCGATCAGATTGGCGTTTTATTGATTCCTAAGGTTAATCAGTATCCAATGCTGTCTAATTATTGTCATGCTTCGTTCTAATTGAGTTTAGGGTTTAGTGATTTATAGATTAGGATGATAATTGAAGTTAATTGAGTTAATTGCTGCATTGTTTTATTGATTATATTCAATCATATATCTAGTTTAATTTAGGATTGGGGAACGAGAAAATGTGCTATATGGGATTCTAGTTTCCGAAATGGTAGTGGACCTCATTTAGTTCCAATTTTGAACTGATATTGTTTCAAATTTATAACCAAATCCAAGATTGTTGAAGTACTGCCTGTATTGTTTTGTTGATTTTATTCAATCATATATCTAGTTTAATTTAGGAGTTGGAAACCACAAAGTGTGCTATATGAGATTCTAGTTTTGGAGATGGTAGTGGACCTCATTTAGTTCCAATTTTGAATTGATTTAGTTACAATTTCTTAACCAAATTCAAGATTATTGAAGTATTTCCTGGTATGCTGGTTTAAATAGGTGGACAGTTGATGGTGCTTATTGATTTTAGGTTTAAGAAACTGTGGTTGCATTGCTGCTTTGAAAGAATTTTACATGGCAGTCGATTTGATTGGTCTCTCCTATTGTAGTTGGTGCCTGCCATGGAAATGCACTGCCTTGGTGGATGTTTGAGATGTGATTATCTTATATGCTTAGAAATGAAGTATCAACTCGGATGTTGATGTGATTTGTTCCAGTTGGATCTACATTTGATTCAATTCAATCTACAGTTGCTGTAAAGGTTGATGTGATTTTCTATATATCTTGGTTTGCTGAAGCTATATGCCAAAGCAAGCAATACTTCTTTGTGTCCGGAATTAGTGATCAGGAATTTTGTGAAGTTGCTCCTGGGTGCTGATTTGTAGCATTCTAGAAATAAAAATGATGCAGTTTGGATGAGGTGTGGATGGTCCAATAATGCTGATGCCTTGATGTTGAATACTATTTCTCTATGCCCACAGAGCAACTATAGGATCCTCATTTAATATAAAATCTTTGGACATGATGCTAATAATACATTTTGTTAGCTTATCACGGGTGGTAGATCCAATTTTATGGCTTACCTGTTTCATATGTCCGTACCCTTTACACATATATGTACATTGTGTGAATAAAGAAGTAATTTAACGTCTTGAAATAAAAGCAAATTTACAACGAATGAGGTGCACCCCCTCAAGTTAATAGTCATAATATCCTATTTTGCTCTTAGGACATACCTTTGAATCCACAAAGAGAAATCAATCATAAAAGAGATACTAATAGCGGCCGGTGGGTGATGCACTTAATTGCATAGATCTGCTCATCTGCTGTCAAGCTACTGTTTTAATAGATTACACGTTGGAAGTTGAATAATTATATTGGTCTTTTATGTTCTTTTTGATTTAATCGACGGTTATTATGGCATCCTTTTAGATGACAGAAACATATACGATCAATTAATTTTTCCCCTAAAATTTGAATCATTCCTTTTATCTGTGCATGAAAGTGTATTGTCTTCTTAATGATGTGTTTATCCATCTTTCGTTTTATTCCTCTATATTTTTGTCTCTGTTCAATAGCCCTGGTAACTTGTTGAACCCTAAATGCTGGAAACCAATATAGGTTTTTTTGTTATGATGTTTAGTGATCAAGGAATAACCATGTTATTTGCCTCTTGCCCAGGTTCACAAGTATCGAATTACAGAAATGGAATTGTCTTTCACTCAAGGTCGTTGGAACTATGAAAGCTGGGGTGGTTTTGATCCCGTTGCAAGCAGCAATGCCAAACCTCCTGGAGTTGAATTGTGGGCTGTATTTGATGTTCCCCAAGATCAGGTTGATGCTTCCTGGAAAAATCTAACACACACACTTTCAGGCCTCTTTTGTGCTTCAATCAACTTTCTAGAGTCTTCTACTATGTATTCTGCTCCTGATTGGAGCTTCCGATCACTTTCAGGCAATTTAAGATATGGCTCATTGCCTAGAGAGGCTGTTTGCACCGAGAATCTGACTCCCTGGTTGAAGTTACTTCCATGTCGAGACAAAGCTGGGCTTTCTTCATTGATGAATAGACCATCAATTTACAGAGGATTTTATCATTCTCAACGGTTACATCTAACTTCAGGTGAATTTGATCTGGTGGCTTCAGGTCATGGAATAACGCTTGAGCAAACCCTTACAATTGTTCTTCAACCAGATGCTTTGGAAACCAATGCTGCATTCTCCAGTAGCAGAAAATTACAACCGAGCTGGTCTATGAACTCATTGTTTGGAAGAACGGTTGAGGGAAAATGTGCTCTTGCCAAGTCTAGTAATGTGTATGTTCAACTTGAGGGGAGCTTAGTTTATAATATGAAAGATACATGGAATGATATTGAGGGGTATGAGGGTGAAGAAGTACCATATGAAGGTTTTGGAAGTAATCCGAACTTTGGATTTTCAGTTTCTCCTGACAGAATGATGAAAGAAGTAAACAGCTTCCATAAAGAAGGTTCCTCTATCTTATATGGTTTCTCAATCAAGGATTATCACAGTTCTAAGCCATTTGATTTGGGATTCAGGTGGAAGCTTCCTGTAACTTGGTCGTGTGTGAAGGCACCATTACGTGCTAGTCGGTTCCTGATGGGAAGCGGGAATGAGAAGGGTGCTATTGCTCTCTCTTTGCAGTCTACAGAATGGAGTGAAAGTCTCCCAAAGGCTCACAACGATGAAGAAAAATGTAGATTGCGGGTAGATGTTTTCCAAGTTGTGCCTTGGTATATTAAAGTATATTATCATACAGCAAGACTATTTGTGGATGGAGTACCCCAATCTCTTGGAGATGTCATAGAAAAGATGCATGTCTCACCCTCTGAAGATAAGGTGTCTCCTGGGGTAATGGAAACGATATTGAGATTACCTTGTGACATGAAATCAGCTTCATTGACTTTAGAATTTGACAAGGTACAAATGTTCTTTTTTCATGCACATTAATATGGAACTTCTATGTGTCACCTGCGGTGGTCACTTCCTTCCTCTTCAACTGGTACTTCTGTGTTAAAAACTTACCTCCATTGAGTTAAATTCATCCCTTAGTTTAACCGCCTTGGGGGCTGTTTGGTTGGTTTTCCATTAAGTCTTGTATGGATAAAGCTGCCTAGTTGGATTAATCATTTAATCTGTCTGTATAGATTGAGAAGTTTTTTGTATGAGAGGGTTTTTTCATAAATGGAAGTAGCATGTTTTTTAATTGGGAGAGGCAGGTTTAGAAGAAATTTTTTTTGGCTTTCTGCATAAAGCTCCCTCCAGAAGTTTACTGAAGAAGTCACTTTATATATCATTAAGCCACTACCAAAGAGTAATGTATAGCTGACCGAATAAGCTGTGAGTCCCACTAAGCTCATTAAGCTGCTGACAAACAGGCCCTAGTTTTGAGTTGTCGTCCACCTTAATGCAGTCATGTGTTTTTAGTTCCAAAGATGGCTATAATAGTGATGTAATAGAATGATATTTTGACCTGCTGAACCGGATGCTAGAACTCCAATAGAAATAGAAGCACCCAAATGACCATTGAGCTTGTGAAGAGTTGGGAGGGAGTTCTAAAGAGACATTTTTTGTCATCCCTCTTATGAAGAGTTGAACACTGAACTTCGATCTCTGTTACACCACAGATTCGATTGACAAGGGTTATCGATTGAACTCAACAAAAAGAGCTGAATGAAACAGCAGTATTCGAGAGACTGGAAACTCTCCCAAGGGCTGTCGCCAAATTACTCAAAAGATTCTCCTCCTTCTCCTCCCCAAACCTACTCTATTTATTCCCTATGCAAAACAGAAAATGGAAATGGAAACAGAAAGTGGGAGAAGGAAACCAAATATTTATAACCAAAAAGAACATCCTGCCAGCGATTCTCAATTAAATATTCCTTTTGCCCCTCCTTGCATAGCTGAATCGAATAGGGGGTCTATCAATCTCACTCGGTTCTTGATGAGGAATAGAAGTACTGATTTGAATTATCCTAATGTCAGGATCAAAAACGTCACGCGTTACTTATTGCCAAGAGTTGTATTTTATTGATCTTGCTTTTTGTTTATTTATTTTACAAGTAAGAAACACATTTGGCACTTGGCAGCCTTGTGCTTATATTTGCTGATATATTACTGCTACTACAGGGTTTCTTGCACATAGATGAGTATCCTCCAGATGCTAACCAGGGGTTTGATATCCCATCTGCCATAATCAGCTTCCCGGACTTCCAGACATGCTTAGAATATACACAGGATAACACGTCGATCAAGTCACCTATGGTGTCTAAGATGCAGGTATTTGAGATTTGTACTTACGAAATTTTGAATGTCAAAGATTCTGTATCTTCTGTATTTTACTCCATTTCACTTCGCCTTGGGTCTGATTTCTGTTGCAGGAAAAAAGAAAAATATTGTCCTATACAGAAGTGCTTCTTGTTCCTTTGACAACCCCTGATTTTAGCATGCCTTATAACGTGATCACGATTACCTGCACTGTCTTTGCGCTATATTTTGGGTCACTGCTCAATGCACTGAGAAGACGTGCTGGTGAGGAAGAAAGATTTTTGAAAAGCAAAGGTAATATTTTTCTTGCTGGAACTTATTAGTGATATTTTACTCTAAATTCGCAAATGCATGCTTCTAAGATTGTGAAACATAACTGCAAATCTAGTTTGTTTGCTTTGAGAATAGGTAATATAAAGGACCTGTAGCACTCTGAAGCACCTTCTCATACTTGCATAGATGCCATCATTCATTACTTGGATTCTTTGCTATTTGACTTTTGTATGTTTGTTTTGCTTTGTTCTGCTGTTCTTTCTCAACCTGAATGCCCTGAAATCCAACCCGAACCCAAACCAAAAAGAAGGTGTTTGTGCAAAACCCGAATGCCCTGAAATCCGAAAATCCGAAACCCGATCAACAGGGTTTGGGTTGGGTTTGATTTTGGGCCACCCGACCCGTCTAACCACTGTACAGTTAGACTCAAACCAAACAGACCTAGTAAATAAATCCCACTCGAAAGTAGGGTTTGGGACTATATAGTTAGGGACTGTTTGGTTGGTTTTCCATCAAGTGTTGTATGGATAAAGTTGTTTGTGTGGATTAATTTGTTGTATGGATTAAAAAGATTTTTGTTTGGGAGGGTTTTTTCATAGATCGAAGGAACGTGTTTTTTAATTGGGAGGGGGAGGTTTGGAGAAAAACTTGGCTTTTTGCATAAAGTTCCCCCTAGAAGCTTACAGGATAAGCCACTTTCTATATCATTGTCACTACGAAACAATCATGTATAGCTGACAGAATAAGCTGTGATTACCATTAAGCTCATTAAGTTGCTAACAAACAAACCCTTAGACTGGTTAAAGGACTATTCACAAACCCACTTTTTTTAACGACCTAGGAAACCATGCCGTGTGGATGAAACTTTTATAGCCTGGTGATTAACACGTCTTGTGTAATTCTATGTAAGAGCATAACTCAAACTCAAAACCTCTAAATCAAGTTGAGCAATTGGCAACCAATTGGGCTTTCCCGAGCCCGATCTCATTTAGCTGAAAATCAACTCTCCTGCTTCTCCTTGAACATATGTAGTTATATACCGCATATAAACACAAACTTAACCTTTTGCCTTTTATCGAAAACACAAGCAAATAACTCCCTTTTTAAACCGACTTTTGGAGGTTACATCCAAAATCTGCACTTTCTACCTATACTATACTATACTGTACATACACATCTTATGAAATTATAGAACCGGCATATGATCACTTTTACGAATACACCATGCCAAAGTTTCGCCAGAAATAACCTAAAGTTGAGGGTGTCACAATTTTCTCTCGATCTTGCAGATAAGAATACCAGCAAGCTCCGGTTGTTGTTATCCAAATTGTCAGCGAAGTTGAGAGGAAGAGCGTGGGAACCACCCACCTCAACACCACCGTCTTCATCTTCGTCGCCAAAGTTGATAAGCTCAAAGGTAATTATAAAAATCGTATTAATAGCTGCGATTGGTTTCGGATGGCAATATTATTATGGATGACCTCCAGAAGTAGGTAATTGTATACTAGTGTGTCAAACAAAACCCAAGATTTTGTTTCATTAGGTTTTACAGAAACTAGGAACAGTAGAAGTAAACAGCTTTGTTCTGTACCCATTCCAGATTTTGTATGATTATTTTCAACTTCACCTGCTCCAAGGTCTTGCCATTTAGAAGATAGCTGGTTACTTTGGAATACTTCCCGAGTAACATCCTAGGCTAACTGTACCTGATATTGTCCGTTTTTTTCACACCTGGACTCACGGTTTTAAAACGCATTTGATAGAGGAGGTATTCAGTCACTTATTTGTTCCCTTTCCGAGGAGATGTTGGATCTTACAGTCCACCTCCTTTGGGAATCAGCATCGTCGCTGACTCTAATACCATCGTAACATCCCAGTACTAGATATTGTCCGCTTTGCCCATATCTGGACTCATGGTTCTAAAACGCGTCTGATAGAGGAGGTATTCGATCACTTATAAGCCAACATTTGTTCCCTTTCTCAATTAAAGGTATTATTTCGCAATGTGAAACATTTTAATATATATTTGATATATATTGTTTGTTTCACAATATGGAAAAACACATTTTTTAATGGTTATGGGAGTTATCAACATAAATTAGGTTTTCATCTGATTATGTCTATAGAGACAGGTAGGGGCGTCAGCAAAGTCAAGTTGATTTGCAGGTTATTCAAGTTCTGCTTGAAAATATATTACCAGGCTCGAGCTCAAATAACTTTTTCCCAGTAGAGCTCGAGATCGGATATTTTTTCAATGTTTGAGCTTGAACTTGATATTCGTTTATGAGTTTGAGTTTGAGATTGATTAGGTCATTTATTGACTCTACCTCAATAATCTTTATACTTCAATTACATGATTCATGAACACATGAACGTGTTTGACTCGAAGAAGTGTATGCTCGAATGGCTGGGTGTAGCTTGACTCGAGAAATTTAATCGAGCTTTTAAAACGAGTCGAGTCTAGTCGAAGACTGGTGTTATGGAGCTCGACTGTTAAAAGTTAAAAGAGTTTTATGTATGTTTAGGATGACCTTGAGTTTGACAATTATAAGCTTGAACTTGAGATAAACGAGCTCGAGCTGGAGTAGCTTGTTAAAAGCTCGACTCCTTGGTATGTTGCGACCAAGAACGCTAGGTATTGGTTCGTGCGGGTTGTTGATTGTTGCCTGTTGGTTACAAGCATGTGTGACAAGACGTCTAGAGGCTAGGGTCAACTCGTATCAGGTAAGCACTTACCGGTATGAGTTATCATTTTCACTTACCTTATCGGGTAATATTATCGGTCTATCAAAATGGATTGCGGTAAACGTCTGTTACCCAACAAGCGTTTATCGAGTAAGATTCTATATAAAAGAGATTAAATCTGTAAAAGAGAGAAATAATATTTTATTAAATATTTTATTAATATGGTTAATGTTAGAATTGTTAAATTTTAGTAGTTGTTGGAATTAGATGTAACTTTATTTAGATAATTTGTTTTTTCACATTATATAATTATAGCATAGCCACACCACAACAAAACATGGATTTAAAATCTCTGGCACGGGATTGTCTCCAATAGCTTATCTATAATTTCTATAAAATAGAGTTTTAAATATTAAAATCTTTAAATAAATTGCAATCAACTCCAATAGATTCTCTATTTAAATATTCTATAATTTTATGATTCCAATACACTTTTTTTAAAATACATATATAACGATATTAATTCAACCTTTATTTGTGTGATGAATAAAAAACTCATTTCTCTTTCTTCTCTTTGAACTTTTAAAGAATCATCTATATTTGGAGTTTTCGATTCTCTATTTTAGAACATCTCCAATATATTCCCAAAAATTCTCTATAATGGAAAATCAAAATCTCCAACGGATTTCCCACTTTGAAGAATCCAACATTGATTATAATATTAAAATATTTCATTCGTCTATTAAAATATCTATTCTCAAAGTTTCCTATTGGTGCTCTTACTTTATAATCATTTTTTTTTGGTGATCTCCATATTTGGAATAAAAGAAAAACTATTCTCTCTTCTACTTTCTATATTTTGGAGATAGTTTTTCAGAAGCTGTTGGAGCAAAATATATGCTCAAAATCCCCATTTTCTCAATTTTCGTCATTTTGAAGAAGCTGTTGGATATGCTTTTAGAGAAGGAGATAGGAAAATTGTTGGAGGAATATATAAAATAAAAAGTTGATTTTTTTTCATAGAAAAGTTGTTGGAGATATTCTAAAAATAAATGTTCAAACGTAAATATTGAAATCTTTTATTTAGAATAGAGGAATTACATTTTTGTCCCTTTGGTTTGTAAAAAGTTACAGTTTTTGTCCTTACAGTTTAGAAATTGTGATTTTTATCCCAATAGTTTGCTATATATTGTTATTTTCGTTCTTATAATTCATTGTTGTTTTGGAGAAACAAATATACGTAAAGAACAACGATACAAGCAAAAGCAAGTATTAAAGAAACACAATCTAGGTGTGGAAACTACACACCCCTAGTTTAACTTAGGGTTCTGGTAACCTAACCACCGACTCACTAACCCTATCCCCTACCGTCTACCTTTGTAGCTTCCTTCCTCCCGTCTAGATCCCCGCCCCTAGTCTTGCGTCAAAAAGGGCTCTTATCAGAGATCATGTTTTCATAAATGTCTAAACTCGCTCACCAACATAAAACCAAAAAATTTAATTAGACCCTCGACCTTCTTTTCCCTGAAAGTTTCATTACAATCAACGACAAGCCATGTCTATGTCTAATCTCGTTTCATGGCTTGCCAAGCCTCAAAAGATTGGGTTTGGGCTTTTACACCGTTGAGTCCATATGGGTTCGTTCGTATAAATCCAAAAGAAAACCGTAAAACGTTGTGAAAGTAACATTCACAGTGTTTTTACTGTGAAGATTCGGCTTTTTTTTACCTTCACAGCTTTTTGCAATCTATTAATGTATGTCCACAACTCTTTCATATAACATTTTCACAATCTATTAATGCAAGTCCACAACTCTTTCATCAAAACTAATGAATGATGAATTGATAAACACATTCAAATACAGATATAAACGTATTAATATTCCATAAACTGATAACTGACCTATCAATAATCGCTTGCTTTCTTAAAACCATAAAATAAAATCCGAGGAACAAAGAATCAACAAAGAGTTTAGTTGGTTTTTTAACTTCATTTTCATGACAATATGTTTTAACTGAATAAAAACAAATCACATATGATTTTACACCGAAAGCATTTGCAATTACTAGAACAATCAATCCAAGGGTATGCAGACGACTTGGCCCGCAAAAGTCATGCAGAATCACATGTGATTTTGCACACGATCGTAGTGCAAAATCACGTGTGAATTGACAAGTTCTCGTGTCAATTATCGTTTGAATACAATCCTAATTGAACATGTCCTTGTAAATTTCCCAATTGCTATGAAATCTAAAACAATCCAAAACCTCAAATCTGTACCAAATCAAGATCAATCCTGTATACAAGAGGATCATAATTTCCAAAAAAATGATATTAAAATTAGGAAATCCAGATCTAAACTCAAATCCAACAACAACAAATGGTTAAACAAACTCCCCTCATTTCACCACCCCATACCACATTAAGAACAAAACATTCTGGGAAAACAAGGTTTCATAACAAATCACCTCTCAAAAATGTCGATTTTTTGTTTGCGATTGAAGGGTTTGATTGTCTTCAAGAAGACGATCATATTCAAGAAGCAAATCGGCAGACTGTTTCTGAAGAGAAGTGACGTGAGCTTCTGCGGTCTCGATCTTTTTATCTTTTTCTTTCGATTCCAGCTTAAGTTTCTTTAAGCTTTCCGATAAACTTGACATCTCTTTCTGCAGCCGCTTGATTTCTTCCTTTGCTTTCTCTTCGTTTTCTTTTAGCTGCAACTTCTCGGCCTCCAGCTTTTCCACTTCTTGTTTCGATGAACCTCCGTTTCTTCTCAAATTGATTAGTTTTTGAAGATGATGATGCATTCGATCGATCAAAAACCCAAGATATAGAGAGAATCCTGCAACCTCAAAATATACGAGTTTGAATTTGGTTGTAATTTCAAATCTTATAATTTGATTCGATCCATGAAGCAAGCATCAAAATTCTATCTAGATAGTCATCATACGACTTGGGATCACGTGAGACCAGCCCGTTTTCGTGAGACCATAAAATAACACCGAATCTTTACAGCAAAACACTATTAAGTCACAATTGTTGTGTTTGCCTTCGTGTGTTATTTTGTGGATATGTAGAGCTTTTTCGTAAGTCGGGAGTATTCATGGAAACAATGTCTCTAGGGATAGAGGTAAGGTCGGCATACATCCTACCCTCGTCAGACTCTGCTTCCAAGTTGGATATATTAGGTAGATTTGGTTTCGTTTGGTTTCGTTTGGATAGTAGAGCTTATTATCCAAAATCTTAACGTAGCAACGGGAATAGAACCGATTTTTCTGTATATAGTGAAGTTGTCAATGGGACAAGACAACTGTATCGTGATTAGTTCGATATATTTTGGTCTATATATCACTTGCATACTTGATTTTTCTTTCAATGTCTATGTTTATGCATGTTATATAGACCATTTGAGATATAGTTGAGACGATCCATAAACTTTTGTAGTGATTCTCGATTAGATTGCTTCAGGGTGCATTTGGTATGCACACAGACAGGACTAGACATGCGAGAGTAAGGTATGCAAGTGAGTGAATTTCAGAAGGTTTTTAGGGTTTTAATTTAGCAGAGGCAGTTTAGTACTTTATCAATCTTGTCTCATTTTCTCAATATTTGTTCCACCGATCTTGGTACTTCTTTGTACTTCAAGTGCCATGATCACACAATTTGGGTGACGTAAACATAATACAAATACTAAAAACCAAACCAGACCAAACAGACACAGTAAATCTCACACAAGGATAAAGTATTCAGGGGTAGGATATACGCAGACTTTACCTCTACCCCAAACTAGCTTAAACACATCTATTGTCAACATGTCCAACAACAAACTAGCTTCTTAAGAACTACAAGAACAAAACCAAAAAACATATAACCAACGAAGTTGACGTTTTATCCTTTATATTATCTTCTTACATTATACGTCTTGTGAGTCCATCTAACACTTTTCAAGACCCAAACAACCTCAAATCCTTTGGGGTGGATGTCAGATCTGCAGACATCCCACCCGCTTAACCTACTTTTCAAATGGGAATATCCCAAGTTCGTTTGGTTTAGTAATATCAAATCTTATGGTCTGTTTGTTAGCATCTTAATGAGCTTTAATGGACTCGAAGCTTATTCGATCAGCTATACATGAGTTTTGGTAGTGGCTTAATGATATAAAAAGTGGCTTATTCAGTAAGCTTCTAAAGGGAGCTTTATGCAGAAAGCCAAGTTTTTCCCAGAGCTATCCCTCCCAATTTAAAAACACCCTCTTTCCATCTATGAAAAAACCCTCTCAAACAAAAACCTGCCCAATCTATACAAACAACTTTATCCATACAAGACTTGATAGAAAACCAACCAAACACCCCTTCAGTTTCTTCTTGCACTCCATAGAAAGAAAATATGTAACTACTCGCCACAAACCACAATCCTAACCAACATGAACAAAATGGCCAACCATAAGATGATAAGAATGCGACAGCTACAGCTACTAAGCAAGCATTTGACTATAAATGTTTTTTTAAATATATAATATTTATATAAGCCAAACACTTGCACACTCAAAAGGTGAGGTTTGAACCCTTGACCTTCTAGAAGGTTGGAGATTGGGATCTAGGGCGAACCCGCTATGGTGCATACAATGGCACGAGGCACCGCTTCTTTCCTCCATCATAGTGTAAAAAGATTAGGGTTACGAAACCACCGTAATATTTTGTTGGGTGCAACCATATATTTCTTGAAACTACAATAATAATACAAACTCCTCTAGGTAGAGTTGGTTTACATGGTCTTTTCTTCCCATCCGAGCGTGGGTTCGAATCCCATTTGCATCATTTCTTAGTTTCTACATTTTTAATTTCATGTTTATTATGTTTTTGAAAAAAAAAATTGAGATATAAGACTTAAATACAAGACCACACATACGAAAAGTAACAAACTAACCACGTAATCCCATTTGCATCAACAAACTAACCAACAGATTGACGAACTAACCAACGGATCAATGATACACAGATTGGTTTCTTAGGGTGTGTTTGGTATCCAGACATGATAGAACAGAACAACGTCTGTTCACCTAATTCCAGCTCGTTCCATGGGGTGGGGTTGTTCCACGTCTGTTCCACTATGTTCCACATAAAAGTCCCCACCAAACTTGGAACAATGATCCATGTTCTGTTCTGTGTGGTGTACCAAATGCACCCTTATAGTCAAATGGTGACACCACTCGAAAATACTCCTAGATCGGTTGGGATCTTACAATACCCTGGATACCGACCGGCCAACAACCATTTGGTGACTATAAATGTTTGCTAGAAAGCACTTGTAATCAACTAATCATGTAAAACAATCGAAAACATGAATGAATATGCATCAATGGGAATCAAAATAGTGGTGGTAATAGCAGTGTACCCATAAGTGAAGCCTCTAGCAGATGAGTCCTCCAAAGAACCTGATCCATGGGTGTCATCGTCCCAACCTTCGCACCCTTATTCTGAATTTTAACAATACTAACCCAATTCGAAAACAAAATCACAGACATTGTTCCAGCGATCGTTAGAACCGTACCCTTTCTCATCTTCACCTGATCTAAACCATTCATCACCAGCTCTCTAAGTGGCCCAATTTTCACCATTAAAAGAAAAGCCACAAAGGCCTCAGCAAATACAACAAAGAACAGTAACTGTATCATCTTCAATAACTTCCCCGAATCTCTATGTATTTCAAATCCCTAAACTTATCGCATCTGGGTCTTCGATTTCAAGTCAAAAAACGATGGATAATCGAACACCCACTTCAATTGAGACTTCCAATCACATAATGAACATGAAGTGGCATAACTTAACTAGGGTTTTAGCCTTTTATACGAAGAATAACATAAAACCCACCTGTGAAAAACAACAGAAAGTGGGTTTCGATAGATTGTTCGACTTGGTGAAGGAAACGCCACAGATCTGAAGGAAGCAGAAGCGAAAAGGGGATGAAGTGGGAAATGGGTTGAAGTTGGTGGGTTTCAGGTGTTGTAGAAGATGATTTGGAGATGGGATTCGTTTCAAGCAAGAGAAAAGGAATTGAAAAGGTGAAAGCGATTATAAGGCATTGTATGAAACTGGAACGTGAATAAAGGGGAGGGCATTGAGAAATGGTAAGAAGATGGCGGTGGTGGTGTCGATATTGGGAACTGAAGTTGGGATTTGGACTTTGGAGTGGGGGGCAACATGATTTTGGTCTTTTTTTGTTTCAAAAGTCTTCAAGTTGTGTGGTGTGTTTGTATCTATACTATATTAAGTATTTGATAAAAACTTTTAAAAATTATTTTTTATGTATAACGTATTATTTATTAATGTATGATATTTAAAATTCAAGATTATAAGTAGATTGTGCATAAGTACAATTTATTACAGCTTTATATCTGAATTCGTGTAACTAACTGCAGATAAATATAATCAAATACTGGATAAACATCTCATTTTAAATATAAAAAATCTAAAATATAATTAAAATAATCATTGAGTTCTGACCGAATACTTAATTATTATTTTTATAAAATGTTATATTATTAAATCAAAAATAAATTTTTTCATTATTAAACTTAAATTAAATTATAATAAAAGAAATAAATTCAAGAAATTACATAAAAAAAGAGAACTTTTAAATAGTTGATTGGATATTAACACTGATATATATTTTTTTCAAATTTATATTTTATTAAAAAATAAAATCATTATTGTTTGCTTAAAAACACATAAAATCGTATCATAACATCGACAGTGACAAAGAATAATATAAAACATTAAAATCGACATGTATCTCGCTGTATTGCGCGAGTACCCTTCTAGTATTTTCTAAATGTAAATTGTGTGAAAAAAATAATGTTACTTATTAAGAGATGAATATTTGAATTGTTAAGAGATAAATCTTGTTTGACAAAAAAAAATTCGTCTCTTAATGGTTTTAAAACCTTCTGATGGTTTTGTATCTTCGGGTCTTCCTTAACCATTCAATACCCTAATTTCATTCTGAATAATTACCAAACAATTATATTTCATTTTGCACTATATTATAAAAGCATCTTAATTATTCTAATCACTTAATTATTCTGCATCAAATCATTCAACAACTACCAAACAACTACTAAATAAAACACTAAACTCATATGTAAACTAATTAAATTGTTACTCAATTTTCATTCAAGGAAAAAATATTTTGAAATTTGATGTTTTTCAGTTGTATTTAAAAAACATTTATTTTAGTATCTAAATTGACAGGTAAAATGTGTAGAAGACATTTCAAATATAAATCGTGACATTTTTATAAAGTATAAACCAATCAAATGATGTATTTATGAAAACGATGATGGTTTGTTTATTATGATTTGGATATTTATAGAAAATGATAAAGTTCATTAATTATGATCAATGCTTATTATGAAAGAATCAGTATATTTGTTAAACCTTATATTTATTAGATTAGATGAACGATTGAGATTGATTTTTATAATATGAAATAATGTATTGGTTTGTATAAACCACTTTAACCATATGTTAAAATAGAAAAACAAAGCAAAATATCATACTTTATTTGTGATTTTACAAGAAGACAATAATAATGTATTTTTATTATCAGACTGTCAACTAATCGTACGTATAACTTTTTGTAAGAGAAAAATACTTCATCTATCATAAAATAAGTGTTTATATTTTTATTTTTATTTGTACAAAAATACGTGTCAACTTTGAAAATAGATAACTAGATTCTCAAATATACCCTTAATTAATACATAAATATTTAAGAGACGTGACGAGATATAAATTAAAGAAGGATAAAATTGTCATTTGATTAACTAAATATGTAATAGTTATGCGTGTTTACAGCAATGTTTTTAACTGTAGACACTTATTTTGAGATCGATGTAGTTAGGGGTGCTCATGGGTTGGGTTGAGGACATTTGAACAAGCCAACCAATGCTTTCGGTTTGGAAAAATCTTAACCCAACCCAAACCAAAATGCAACCCACCCCGTACGGGTTGGTCGGGTTGATACTTTGTTATATTAAAATATTATTCTAACTTTGAATATGTTATTTATCTACTCATAGTTTCTTTTTCATCATCAATCATTTGATACAACTTATTCATATTTATTACGTATATCACATTCAGTTTAATTTCTAAATTTACATATATATGTTCACAGTTACTGAATGAGTTATATAGATATATGAATAAATTGAAAATATGTGTATATGAAAATCATACATGATAGTGTAATTGTCTAATATATATATATATATATATATATTTATAGAAATTCAACAATCATGTTAAATCCAAAAAATAAAAGGATGTCAGGTTCATCGGATTGGGTTGGGTTCAAAAAACAGTAACCCGATATCAACCCAATACCTACGGTTTGACAATTTTACAACTCGATTAGACATCGGATTGTTTCGGGTTGAATTATTTCGCATTGGGTTGGATTAGGTTGTTCGGATTGGTCGGGTTTTAAAGCAACCCTAGATATAGTAATGATATGGATCATATGGTGATCATGGGAATCGGGAATGATTAATGTGTGTGTTGGGGTTTGATACAAATTGTAACCTTTTAAAACACCATATATTAAATGCTTTGGTTATAAAATAAGCTAGAATTTTTTTCTAAATCTAAAACTGATAGTCGGATCCATTGATGTATTTAATTAAATCATACAACATATGGTGTTTAAAATTTGTACAATTAATACAACTCAATCTCAACCGTCCATTTAATTTGATGAATATGTAATTTCATAAAAGTTTTAATTGTTTCTTGATATAAGTTATTGATCATAATTAATGAACCGTATTCATATTTCATAAATATTTAAATCATAATAAATGAACTCTCATCATTTCCATAAATATTTCAATTTATTGGGTTGCATTTGTTGTACAAATGTGATGAGTTGTATTTGAAACAAACTCTCTCTCTCTCTCTCTCTCTCTATATATATATATATATATATATAAGGTTGGGTTCACGTGAGACCAAAAGTTTTTCGTGAAACTCGTAAGAGCAATTTACGTGCATTGATCAACTTTATAAGCTAATGATCTAATTGTCTAAAGTTGTACGATAGCAATTTTGTGATTATTGAGAAGTCTTGTGGCGTTTATGAATGTCCAGATCTGACGATTGTAAATCTAATTTAAGGGTTGATAATTGGTCTTACGGGTCTCACGAAAAACCTTTGGTCTCACATGATCCTAAGTCTCTCTCTCTCTCTATATATATATATATATAATGTAATTTAGTCAACTCATAGATACATCTAATTAATTTATTTTTAACATAAATAAGGAAACTAAAGCTCCCAAAAATAAGAAACCCATAACCCCTAAAACAAAATATTAATTAATTGTTCACAATGTATTCAAGTTTTTACACAATACTTTTAAGGATCTTTAGGGTGATTTTTTTTTTTTTTTGGTTTTTTCTTTTTAGCATCATTGTGTAAATATTGTGTTCACATGACGATCACAATGTGTACAAAATTAGATGATCTCAATATGCATCCAAGATCTTACACAGTTCTATTAGCGATTTTAAGTGTTCTTTTTTCATTTTTTTTATTCTTAGTGTCATTGTGTTTACAAAATGATCACAATGTGTAAAACAATTGGTGGTCACAATGCTTAACTGAAACAACATATTTAACAGTGATTTACATCGTGATACCATAGATTTTTGGTTCACAGGAGATGCTTGACGGATGTTTGGACTTGATTATTGAATTTGTTCACGATGTGTATCCAAGTACTTACAAAATGTTTTTAGTGATTTATAGTTTTTTTTCGAGTTTTTTGGGTCCACAATAGATTATTTGGTGGTACTTGTTAAGTTATCCGGTGTTGACAACATGTCAGATTCCTTGTTAGGTTTAGTTTATTTTTTAGATAATTTTGTTAATGGGATAAAAGAGAGATAGTAACGTTTATAAAATATCCCTGGTAATATTTGCTTCGATTTTAATTAAAATTTATCAAAATTGTTAACTTCCTAATTTTAGATTTGTGGTTTGTATCGGATCTAATGGATCTTACAAATTGAATGGTTTTTAAAACAAGGGCTCTATATATACGACTATCTTAAACTTTAATACAATAATGCATAGTTACAGATAATTATCATAATTACGTCTCAACACATATTTTCACAATTATCTTCAAATAATATATATAGGGACACGTTCAAATGAAAACCGTGCATTTCTAAGAAACCGTGTAAACCAATTTCGACTCATAGAAAAATTTCATTTTTTTCTAATTAAATTTAATCAATATGGGTATTTCGGTCATTTACAATATTTTATATTAAATATAGAAGTTATTAATAAATTTTAACTAAGGAAACGTAATAAAGGAAACTGTATAAATGGTAACATTTAAATATTTAATTATATTATAATATTAAAAATTTGAATTTGATATATTGTTATGAGATTGAATCTGCAAACGGGTCTTGAAGATTGAATTATATTATGGAATGAAATCGTAAATTATGGTTCAAATTAAAAAAAATGTTAATGAAACAGGTTTCGTGAAGGTGAAACTGGTTCATGTTGTAATTGATTCATGAGTAATATGAAATCGTTTCATGGTGAACCACGTTTCAGTGATGGTGTAGTTGATCCGTTTAGTAAAAAAAAAATGGAACATGAAACGGGTGCATAATTTATTTGCTTCGTCATGAAATAATTGCATGATGAAACGGGTACATGATGAATCTGCTTTGGGATCTTGAAGATTGTAATTTGCTCCAGAATTTTGAAGATTGTAAGGAGTAAAGAAAAGAATGCATCAAATCATGAGTGAAATAAAAAATAATAATTTACATGAAACAAGTTTCACGAAGGTGAAACTGGTTCATGACATAATTGAATAATGAATGGTGAATTGCTTTCATGGTGAAACCCGTTTAAGTGATGGTGTAGGTGATCCATTTAGTATATGAAATGAAAAATGAAACGGGTGCATAATGTAGGCGGTTCGTCATGAAATAATTGCAAGATGAAAAATAAAATAGTTTTATTAATAATAATAAATGTTAACGTAATAATAAATTATTTTACAAAAAATATATTAGTTTCATTAATAATATGATACACATGATATGGTTTCCTTGAATAAATGAATATATGGTTTTACCCTTTTGCCCTTATCGATATTATAAAATGTATTTTCAAATTTTTTTTTTATTTCCTTAAATAACCTTGATTAATCTTAACCATTGATCAAGAAAATGGATGGGTGAGATTGGTTTACACGGTTTACACACATGGAGACGGTTTTTATTTGATCGCTCATATATATATATATATATATATATATACAATCAACTTGATATAATTTGGAATTTTACAAATGAAAACAGACGCGTTCTTTGTGTGTGATCCTTATAGGTTTACACACTCCTCAACAGTTAGGGATGAACCCATAATTTTTTCAAACAGTGATACCATTTGCCTATAAAAAACAAATGCAGGTACAAAAATTTTAAACAGTGACATCAGTTGACTAAGAAAATGACACTAACAAGATTCAAAATCAGGTTTGGGGTGGAAGAAAAGTCTTGCAAACCAACTCTACCAAATAAAACTTGTTCTCGTTGTAATTTCAAAATACATACGGTGACACACAACAAATTAATACAATTGCACCTTTCACGAACTTAAATTTTTTTACCCTTTAACAAAGGAATAATACGGTGGCACTGTGTTGGGTCCGTCTCTATTTGTAGTATCACCGTGTGACACGTGTTGTGAGCATATAATAAGTTACACTGTAAGATATGATATCGTATGATAACCGGTTATCATGATGATGTGACGAGTGATATGGTAACTAACTCAGTATATTTGCTGACATGGTTAGTGACATGAATTTTTTTAATATAAAACTAGTCTTTTTTAATCTATAATTAGTTTTCAACCAGTTATCCGGATACTTAAATGTTTAAAACTTTACATCTTGGATAGCAAAATGAAAGGTTTTAAAACACGTTACCCAAAACAAGAATCTAGTTAAAGTACGTTATTTTCTAATACAATTTACCATATTACAAAACAAAAGAAGAGTAAATTATGTTTTCAGTACATGTGGTTTCTTAAACTTTGTAAATTCCATCCATGTGGTTTTAAAACTGCAATTTTCATTTATATGATTTGTAACTTTACCTCTATTTTCGTCTTCAAAACTCACTCTTACATTTAAGTATGAGGGAAAAAGACAAAATTAACTTGTAAATATTAAAATTTAAATTATAAAGACAAAAACAACAAGGAATTACAGATTATAGGGTTAAAAATCACAATTTCAAGAAAACAAGGACTAATAGAAATTTTTAACAAACCATAGGGACTAAAAATGTAATTTTAATTATGAATCACCCATCCAAATCTGAAATGGCCTGATTCCCATTTCACCGCCAAATCTTTAGCGCCCTTTGAAACTTTTCAAAATTTCATCACGAAAACAATCAAATATCAATTCAAAGCAAAAACACACTCACAAATCGCAATCTTTCCCTCTCATTTCGATCTTTCGATCTCGTTTCCAACTTCCAGATTTCATTTTCATAGATTTATTCGTTCTCGATTCTTACCATCTTCTCCCAATCTTCGTTGTGCATAGATTCTCTAGCATTCGGCATATTAAATTGGTCTTCAAATCAGGAATTAGGGTTAGGGTTTTGTCATTTTAAGTGTTACAGAGATGTATGCTGATGGGGTGGAAGTTGCACTGAAGAGATCTAAACAATTCCGACCGTCGTAGAGAATTTTACCGGCAAGAGGTTCGATCTCATGAACTAGCACATCGAAAGATCTCGTATTTATATTCTATTTTTAGTAATTATGGTTAGAGAACAGAGTATTGAATCATTTTATACTAAATTGCGAGAATCTGCTTTAGCTTCAGCTTCCAACACTCCATTGCTCATATTCCCATCCACTTCCGATGTCGATTCCCTTTGTGCTTTGAAAATTATAGGTCATGTTTTAGAATCCGATTCGGTTCGATATGCGTGTTATCCTGTTTCTAGTTTCAAGGAGATTCATAAGTATGCTGGATCTGGTTTGTCTTCTTCAGCTGATGATCCGATTACTATACTTTTGATAAATTGGGGGTGCCATAGAGATCTAAGGAAGATTCTAGAGATAGGACCTGTCGCTCGTGTTTTTGTTGTGGATAGTCACCGCCCGATTCATCTTCATAATCTCAATCATCAAAATGATAGAGTAGTTGTTCTTTACACCGGAGACGATGAGACTCAAGCCGATTTATCGTATGATTTTGATGTTTCGGCATTAGCGGCCGCAAGTGATTTAAATAGTGACGATGAGGTGGAAGAAGATGAGTCTGGTAGTGAAGAAGAGTACGAAAGTGATGTTGATGAGGATCGAGATGGAAATGGGAATAGGAAAAGGAGGCGGGTTTCTGAAGATGGCGAAACGGACCCGTTGAAGCTTTTTAGAAAGCTCAAGAAAGAGTATTATCATATGGGTACTTTCCACGGGAAGCCATCAGGGTGTTTGATGTACGAATTGTCTCATTTCTTGAGGAAGAACACTAACGATTTGCTATGGCTGGCTTGTGTGGCCTTGACCGACCAATTTGTTCATGAAAGATTAACCAACGAAAGGTATCAAGCTGGGGTGATGGAGCTTGAACAGCACATCAATAGTTCAGGGAATTTAGATGCTGTTACTTCAGTAACTCTCAAAGATGGAACTAAAGTTTGTGCACCCGATGCTTCAAGAATCACGTATGAAGATGAGCCGAGGCTTATGCTATTACAAGAATGGAATCTCTTTGATTCGATGTTATGTTCTTCATACATGGCAACAAAGTTGAAAACTTGGAGTGATAATGGAACCAAGAAGCTCATGTTGCTTCTTGCTCAAATGGGGTTTGCACTTGATGAGTCCAAACAGAAGTTTCGGTTCATGAGTGTTGAAATTAAGCGGAATATGAAATATATGTTCGACCATTTTCTACCAGATTATGGATTGAACGACTTCTATTATCGCGGGTTTTTGTTGTTACATGGCTATAGTTCAAAAGTTTCAGCTGCAGATGTTGTTTATGGAGTTACTGCATTATTAGAGTCTTCAATTGATTCAAATGGCTCATGTGCTTCAAAGCAATTTGGGGAGGCATATGATGCTTTATCATTAAGGAAACTTGAAAAACTCGAAACTGGTATGAAACACGCCATCAAGATCCAACGTGCGATTCTTAGGCAAGGAAGCACCGCCATAACCAGAAAGGGTTCTATTAGAAGTGGAAGCAAATTCAGGTGGGTAAAGCTTGAAGATTCAGCCGATGCGAAGCTCCTGGGATACCCACAAGCTTTAACTAAATTCGGGTATTTCTTGATGGACGCTTTGAGGGAAAAAGGCGCGAAAATGAAGCCATTGATATGTGTTTGCTATACTCAAGGGAGGGAAAAGGTATTGATCGTTGGAGTTTGTGGTAAACCAAGGCTTGGAGCGGTTCAAGGAAATGCATTTGGGATTGCATTCAGAAACACAGCCGAGGAGACTGGGGCCGAGTTCTTTCATGAGCTTTTTGAGTCATCGTGGATCGTTTTGGATGCTGTTGCTGTAAATTCGTTCATGATTAGGCTAACCGAGAAGCTACTATGAACAACCAAATCCGAGAGTTAGTCTAATCAATCCTTTTTTACTTATATCTGCTTTACTTGATAGTTATTTCTTAGTTTATGTATCATTTTATCTTAGAGCCTGCAAGTCCTCGAATACAAAAGGTCGCAACCAAAACTGAATTGACCCATGTAAACCGAAGGATATGGGTAGGGGCTGGCTTACGTGCACCGACTGATCCTCTAGACGAATGGTTTGGAGTCATCACAGGTGAACTTCCATTGCCACGAGGATATATATTTGCTTACATTATATTTAGATTTGTACTACTAGATTCTTCATAAAGAAACTTAGCTCCTCTAATTGCTATATTCATCCCAGTAATTCAGGTAGAGTTGTAATGTGTGCATCTTTTCCAATGGAAACCCCCAATTGAGGTATTTTCTGTTAATTTGTCATTAGCATGAGTTGTTCCAGATATGTTCTATCAGCATGTGGTATGTGGAAACGGGTTGGTATTGGATGGGTAATGCATCCTCCATCCCGACCCTACCTCAATTGATATTGACGGGTTCGGGGGGAGAGGATTCTTGTTGGGTACCTGTTTAGTAAAAACATATATAAATAATATAAAATTATAATAAATCGGTACTATATTAATTACTCATTTTGAAAATCAAATATATTTATCTTTTAATAATAAATGTAAACATATGTATTTATTACACACTATATATGCATATTAAATAAATTAAAATTTTAGTCGGGATGGGATTAGGGACAGGTAATGCCATCTCCATCCTGACCCTGCTTAAGGTACAAAAAATCTCTTCCCCTGCTTTGTTATCTGTCAAAGTGGGGAATCCTGGTATGTTATGGTCGAATATCTGTAGGTACCCACCGAGAGTGAGAAAATGACCAAGTTTTTTCATATTTGCACAAAATGACTACCCAAATTGCTATTGGCGAAATGACAAGTGTCATTTTGTCATTGGTGGAAATTGGCAAGAACATTACAATTTGACAATTTACATGCATTTTTTTTTTTTCTGATCTATTTTGTAAGAAAGCAAGTCTTACCTTTGACATTGATGGGAAATGGCCAATAGCAAGTTTCTTTGACGATTTGGCTGGTCAATTCGTGGAAAATGAAAAGACTCGTATATTCACTTTCTTTTATGTATTACGATCATTTTATGATACGATAGAGTCTAATATTTCACCAAAGGTCATAGATTTAAACAAAAATCGTATTTAATTAAAGTTATATACCTAAAAATCTCTATTCGGATTCTTTCACAGTCAACTATTTATACATTATGACAATAGCCCTACGTCTATCATGACAAAGGTGAGGAACAAGGGGGCTCTCAAGACAATAGATATTTGACTAATTAACTTGATGAGATTACTGATGAATTATTATTAAATATTTTAAATTAATGTGTTGTTTGTTTATCTCTTAATAGTTTCATTAAGAAACAATATCTGAATCGCTAAAAGATGGATCTTGTTCGGCAAAAAGAAAGTATGTCTCTTATGGTTCTAAATCCTTGTGAATAATTTTGTATCTTGGGACTTCCCTTAACTATTTAACACCCTAATTTCATTCCATATAATTACTAAACAATTATATTTCATTTTGCATTACATTATAAGAGTCTTTTAACCATTTTGACCACTCAATCATTTTGTATCAAACCATTCAACAACTGTCAAATAACTCTTTAAAAAATACATAGAAAATGTTATGTTGAGTTTGATTGTTATGTTTTTGTTTAGTCTAAAACATAAACAATTAAGATTTTGTTGGTTTTAGATCGATTCGATATGATATGTTGTTTTGAACAATAAATGTTGTGTTTTTCTGTATTTTATATTTATAAATTAGTTTATTAATTTAAAACACTTATCAAATCATATTTTATTCAACATTAAATCATATAAACACTTAAACTGTTAATTACTATTCTGTCATCCTTTGTTCAACATGGTAATTAATTTTTTTTCATTTAAGGGGGTATTTGGGATTGCTTATAAAAACAACTTATTGACTTATTCCAGTGGGACATCGGTAATAATCACTTTTCAGTGTTTGGATAAATAACTTATACCGGTACCACACCGGTAATAAAGAGTTTTTCAAAAAGTTAAACTCTTCTGACTTATAATGAGTTGATAAGTGTTTTTGTAGAAAAATATAAGTTGTTTCAAATAAGCAATCCCGAACACCCCCTAAACCGTTCATGATAACATTTGTCAAACGTCTTTTTTTTCATATTCAAACATTAAATAATACAAATTCTTTGATCATTTAATAATTGTACAACAAATCGTTCAGTATCTATTAAACAACTGCAAAAAAATTTCAAATAAGGTATTAAACAGCCGCTAAGATTTTTCAAACACCACCTTATTCAAGACTGGTGGATTTTGGGTCATGTGCCTAAATTTCAAATTAAAATTATGGACAAATTTTTTTTCTAAATATATAATGTTTATATACGTTAAATAGAACAAATAAATTCATGCACCCTTCTCATATTTTGTGAGGTTTGAACCCCTGACATCCTAGGAGGCCAAAGACTCATATACCGCTACACCAAATGTCCTTTGGTATAGAAAAACTTAGGGGTTGTTTGTTTATCTCTTAATAGTTTTATTAAGAGACAACCTCTGAATAATTTTGTATCCTGAGCCCCCTTAACTATTCAATGCCCTAATTTCATTGTAAACAATTACCAAACAAGTATATTTCATTTTGCACTATATCATGAGATTCTCTTAATCATTCTGTACCAAACCATTCAACAACTGCCAAACAACCCCAACTCAAATTGTTAGATTAAGACGATCTAACAAATGTGATTAAAAAGAAGATTACAATGTCTTTTTAAATAAAAAACATCCCCTTATTTTTATAATTGAAAATCAACAAAATATAATAAAAATTGAAGCGAAACAAATTACACAAAATAAACGATTCTTTTTATTATTATTGATTTTTTAATATTTTCTTTTGTGGTTCTTCGATTTTGTTAGATCATCTCTAGATCCGAGCCATACAAAGACATCAGGGGTAGAATTGTCATGAGAAATGATCGATCCATTTTTTGTGGAGAATGAGGCAATTTCTTTGTATTCCTTTAAGGGTCATTTTACAACAAAACTAACGGCATGAAATTTTCATGAGAGCTTAACGGTATCTCTCTTTTTATGATCGGAATTTCTTTGGTTGGTATGCTCAGTAATCATAACAAGTTTTGAGTCTACGTTTTCCGGAAAATATTGTCTTTAAGTCATGTCATGTTTGTATCGATCATTAATAAGCGGCTAATTTGGATATACCAGTTTGGCATAATTTTGAATTTCAATTATCGAGTTCACTTAGAGTAATTTAATGACTCATAACGTTGACCCGAACTTGATCAGTGTCAATTAAATAATGCATTTCAATGTCGTTTTCTCTACAAGACAATTTCCGACTATCGACACCATTATTTGCACCAAAACGGTTTGTAATTTTTTTATACAAACAATAATTCATCTCCAACTTCTTACCCCGATTTTCAGAGACGGACTCAGAATTTTTTTTGAACGGTGGCACCATTTGAACATAAGAAAAAAAAAATATAGAATTTTTTTTTCAAACAATGACACCGTTTGACTATAAGAAACAAATATACGGAATTTTTTTCCAAATGGTGGAACCGTTTGACTAAGAAAATTACGCTAACATGATTCGTACTTGAGTGTGGGATGGAATAAAAGCCTTGCAAACCAACTTTACCAAATAAAACTTGTTCTCATGTAGTTTCAAAATACATACGGTGGCACACAACAAATTAATACGGTTGCACCGTTCACGAAACCTAAATTTTTTACCTTTCGGCGGAGAAACGATATGGTGGCACGTGCCACCCATGGCACCTAACTAGGTCCGCCCATGCCTTTTTTAATACCAAATAAAATATTTGAAGTATATTCATTTTAATTATATACATTTTCAATAATACTTTTATATTTACCAACTTTTTTTTTATTAACCTGGATATCCAACCCGTTATACGAGCCGACTAATCTCAGGGCGACCACATGCTTTGCTGATAGCCCGAAGTCACTGCATTTGAACTTACGTGGCCACAAAGGGATTTTTATTCCTTCTTGGATTTGAACCTGAGACATTCTGATACTTTTGACCTTTAGAGCTAAACTCAAATCAATCAGACACCACCCATGTGGTTTAATAACTTTACCAATAGACCCACATATTTTATATTTCACAATAACTTAATAAATTATATTATTATATTGTTTTAACCAAACCAAGTGTCGTTTATTAAATGCTTACTACGTAAGCCTTACTGGTAAGAGAAATTACCTTATCATTGAACATTCTAGGCCATCAAAATGAATTGTTAGGTGGCGTTTATTTTTTAAGAGGTGTTGAAGTCTTATTTCACTTTTGATTAATAAGAGGTGGTTCTGAAATCTGAATATATAAGACTGTTTGTTTTTGTAAATTGACAAACGTTTGAGTCTGAAATCTGAATCAATAGTTTGTTTTTGTAAAATTAGGTGCAAACCTTTGCAAAAATTCTCTAGATTTTCATTAAATTTTCATTCAGAAGTTCATCTCAACAATTGCCTAACAGATGAAAACAATAGCGTGTATGAGCTATAATAACATATCTAACAAATTATCTCCAAACATATTAGAGTAAATTACTTTTTTAGTCCTTATAGTTTGTTATTGTGATTTTTGTTCACATGGTTTGTAATTTATTGCTATTTTCGTCCCTGAACTAATTCTTACTTTTTTAAGTACAAGAGACCAAAATAATAAAGAATTGTAAACCACAAAGACTGAAACAACAATACTTTATAAATCATAAGAACGAAAATAACAATGATTTACAAACTATAAGAACAAAAATTGTAATATCTAAACTGCAAGGACGGAAATCGTAATTTTTTACAAAGCACGGAGATGAAAAATGTAATTTAATACATTGTCATCAATAAAAAAAACCTTAAATGTTTAGGAGAAGAATAATATTAAAAACGTTAAATGTTTAGGAGAAGAATAATATTATATTATAAGGTATGAAATATTTTAATAATATAATTTATGTTATTGTAATTTACAAAAAGCAGAAACCATTGGAACTGAATTTAATTTCTTTCGAAGATTTTGAATTTAGATTTACTATTTTAGTAAAAATAATATTTTACTAAAAATATGAAATATTTTAATAATATAACTGATGTTGTTGAAATTTATAAAAATTAAAACCGTTGGAACTGAATTTAATTTCCTTTGAATTTAGATTCTTTATTTTAGTAAAAATAATATTTTACTAAAAATATGAAATATTTTAATAATTTAATTGATGTTGTTGTAATTTAAAAACTTTAAAATATTTGATTCCTATCAGTATTTCCGAAAGTGTTTGTCAAATGGCAAATAAAGTAACGTACTTAAACTTGATTCTTATTTTGGGTAACTTACTTTTAAAACTTCCATTTTGATTAGACATGACAACGGGGCGGGTTTTGTAATCCCCGGCCCTGGTTTGTGGTAATGTCCCCCGGCCGCGGTCCCTGGCGGGTACGGGGATTATTATCCCGTCCCTGATCAGATTTCTAGCAATCTCCGGTAAAACCCCGGTCAATCCCCGTAAATAGTATCCTTTATTTTGATTCTATCGGGGATCCCCGGGACCCGTTTTAGCAGGGAATCCCCATCCCCGTTCGGGTCGGGTGAATCGGGTTCTCCCGCCGGATCAGGACAAATCACCATCCCTAATTTTGATACCTAAAATGTAAAGTTTTAAATATTTAAGTATCCGAGTAACTTAAGATGTAAACTTTTGGTACCTAAGATGTAAAGTTTTCAGTAAAAGAATTTTAAATACGAAAAATTATTAGTTTGTTAATAAAAAAAAAAGAATTTTATGTATTCATCAATAAATGATTTTGAGCCTTAAATGAATTGCTTTTTTAATACTAAAATCGATAAGTATTAATGTCACATATTAAATGGATATTTCATAAATATTGTGACAAATAACATTTTTTTAAAAAGCTAAAAGTTCCATTTGAATCTATTTTTTTAAAATATAAATCAACATATAAAAAAATTAATATTTTTTTTAAAACAAAGATTGAATTTATATTCGAATAAAATAGAATTATATCTGGTAGTTGAAAGTTAAAACTATGTAAAAATGTCTGAAAATATACTATAAGGTAGTGTTTTGGCATACACACCTTATAAGATATAGCTGTAAAGGGCATGATTGAACTGAATGTAACTAATTATTTGTTTTATATTTGGTGGGACTAGAACGTGACATAACTACACTGTTAAAAATATTGTCCATAAGTATACCTAATTTACCAAACGACCTTTGGGCTAGCGGTATCGTAACATTTGCCCTCCTAAGAGGTCATATGTTCAAACCTCATTAAATATGAAGAGAGTATATGAGTTTATTTGTTGTAATTACCGTATATAAATATGATATGCTTAATTTTATTATAAAAACTAAAGTTATAAAATATATATATATAATATTACTTATACGTTATAATTTATATTAATATACAATATAATAGTACTTTGTATAACATAAATATATATATATATATATATATATACACTATAATTTTAAATTTTATATAAATATATTAAAATATTGTATTATAATTTATAAAAATACACACACACACACACACACACATATATATATATATATACATATACTATAAAAGTACTCGTGCAATGCAACGAGATACATCTTCATTTTAATGTTTCGTTTTATTTTGTCTCTGTTGATATAATACGGTTTATGTGGTTTTGAGAAAGATAATGTTTTTACTCTTAAACAAAAATAAATTTGAAGATATCATATTAATTTAAAAAAATATTGATATTAATATCAAATTAAATTTTTAAAAGTTCCCGTTTTTTTGTACAATTTCTTTAATTATATTTTTTAATTATAATTTAATTTAGTTTTAATAGTGAAGTAATTTATTTTGGTTTAACAATATAATTTTTATAAAAATAATGATTTTGTTAGAATTCAATGATTATCCTAATTATATTATAGATTTTTATAATTAAAATTAGATGTTTATCCTGTATTTGATTATATTTATCTGTATTTAGTTATACAAATTCAAAAATGAAGCTTTAATAAGTTGTACTTACGCACAATTTACTTGTAATCTTAAATTTCAAGTACTATATACTAATTAACGGTATTTCATGCATAAGTTTCGTTTTTGGTATAATATTTTAAATTTTCTTGTAATTCAAATATTTTGATTTAAAAATAATGATTTTATATATTTAGTTTTAATGTTTAAATAGTCTGTTATATCATTATATTTCGACCAATATTCTATATTTGAACATATTTATCAATTAACTTTATAAAGTTAAAGTATTAAACTTTAAAAAGTTGTATTTATATGGTAATAAATAAACTTGAATTAGTTTATTGATATACAAAATAAATTAGGGAAAAGTTCAAAAAAACCCAATGGACTTTAGTGTTTGAAACCATTAAGTTCTTAGACAATTTTTTATAACAAATAAGTCATTGGACGATTCAAAATCTATTAAATAACTCACTGGAATTTCTAAAATTGTTATATACATCCTTATGACCTAAAAAACTGGTTAATGTGGTAAAATAAATAAAAAATTCTGAAAAAAATCAAATGAATTTTCATATTTTGAACGAATAAGTCTCTAAACATTTTTTGAACAAAAAAATAATAATACTTACACCTATAAAATGCAACAAATATATCAAAACAGTACTTGCATTTTACAAAAAAATATTTATATTTAAAAAAAATTATTAATGAAATTTATTTTAATAAAAAATATCTTATCAGTGATTTTTCAAATTAAAAAAAGTAAATAAAGATTTAAAAAGGATTATTGATTAAATTTATTTTAATTAAAAATAAAATATATTTTGTATATAGTTCTCAATACATTAATTTTTAATTAAAATAAATTTTATCAATTTTTTTTAAAATATAAATATTTTTTTCGTATATTTGTTTCGTTTTATAGATGTAAGTATTTTTTTTAGTTCAATTTTTTAAATGATTTAATCATTCAAAATATGAAAGTCTATTGGTTTTTTTAATACTTTTTTATTATTTTATCATATTAACCAGTTATATATGTCATAAGAATGTATCTAACATATTTTAGAAAGTCCAAGAAGTTATCTAACATGTCTTAGAACGTTCGATGACTTATTTATTCCAAAAAATTGTCTAAAGATTTAATTATTTCAAACACTAAAGTTTATTGGGTTTTTTTTAGACTTTTCCCAATAAATTATTTATTCCTCAATAAAAGTGTGCCTTAAATGTATTGCTTTTTAATATTAAAAATAATAAGAATTAATATTTGTTTTTTCAAGAAAAAAAGGAACAATGTCGCGTATTAAATGTATTGATTAATATTTTAAAAAACAAAAAAAATGAATTCATTTTTAATTAGTCGTGTATTCAATATAACGAATTGTAAAATTTTATTATAAATTAAGAATGGATATTTAATACGAATTATTTTTAAAAAATAAAAAATTTATTTTTGAATAAAATATAAATTATAAGTGATGGTTGAAGATCTTATAAAAGCCTGAAAAAATCGACATGAATATCAATTAGATTATAATTTATTTGATTTAAAATTTAATTATAATTAAATATGTTAGATTTAAAATTAATTATGCAAATTATTTAATATTAATAATTGAATAATCTGTTATATTAATATAGTTGGATATTTATCATGTATTTGAATGTATTTATAGGTTAGGGGCCGTTTACCAAATATTTATCTGGTCAGTGCTTACTGGGTCAATTAACTTAGTGGGTGAGGATACGAAGGATAAAAAATCTTAACCGATAAAAAGAAAGGTAATAATTTGAGAGTCTTAACTGGTAAATGAGAGTAGTAATTCGTACCAGTAAGCAATTACCAGGTAAGCGTTTGGTAAACGACTTCTTAATTTATTAAATTAAAAACTGAATTGTGTTTGTTGTATTTATGTAATAAAATTATAAAATTAAATATTAAAAAGGTATACTTGAATTAATAAATATTATTTTTAAATTTTTTTACTGAATATATTATAATATAGTAAAAGGTGTTGGAGCATATTTTAAAGTCAAAAGTCAACCTTTGAATAGTTTGTTGGCGTTAAATGTGATAATTAATATAAAATCCAAGTAGTTAGATTTTGTAAAATATTAAAAAGTTGAGGGTAGTAAAGTGTAACATTTCGAAATCAAAATTCTCGCGGGTAAAACCGATTACATCTGATGCGTGACGTGTCATCGTCTGAGGAGACGTGTTTTGTTTTTAGACATCCACCGACCCGACCCGTTTATCAGGACAACTTTTTGGATTTTACCCTATAAATATTTCCCCCCTTTTCTTGTTCTTCATAAACCCTAGACAGGTCTAAGAACACTGAACTCTCTCTGTATGATCATCATTTTATTGCTCTAGGTTTTCGATCATTCGAAAATCGCTGCAGCTCAGGTTGAATTTCGATTTGAGTTTGTCAATTTTAGTCGATTTTTCAATCCTCATTGTCATCAATCGTTTGATGTTCATGTTTTTTTTTTTTGTCAATCATCTTATTTTTACTTCAATTTGTGACGAATTTTTTTTTTTAACTTGTTTGCTTAGGGTTTGATTGAATCTTACCTTCTTTCTGCGACTGTGTCGTGAATTATGAATTCTACATTTGATCACAAAGTTCTTTACAAAATTTTAAAGAAAAAGCTAACACGCTTACGTTTCCATTCGTTTTTTTGAAATGCACACATTTGATTTTGATCGCTTTGGATTCTCAATTTCTATTCATACCTAATGCAAGTGTGTTTTTTTTGGAAGGGGAGGCGTTGAGGCATGATTTTACATGCAAATTTTGTTAATTTAAACGATCATCAAATTTTTTTTCTTGTTATGGTTAACATAGTTTTAGGAATTTGGAAAATTGAATTTTGAGTAGAGGGATATGCACGAGGTTGATTGCTTGTGGATGTGTGTTCCTTCGGATTTTGTGTTTTTTAATGATTCTTGAAAGTGCATGAAATTGAGCACCTTGAATCTCACACCTAAAAACAAGGGGTTATGTATGTGTGGGGGTTATTGAAGCATATTAGAATGGCTTCGGATTTGGTTTATAGTTTTTAGCTGTTTTAGATTTTCTTTTCGTTTTTTGTTTCTCAATTCTATGAATCGGAATTTAGATAATAGAAATATGAATGATCATGCACTGTATATGCACGGCCAATTTTTTTTTTTTTGTAAACTTCCTGTGTTATATGTTTGTTTGTATCATTTGATTATGCCGATGGTGAAGCATCTTAGAAGTACCGAGTACGCGAAGATTTTAAATAAATTTTTAAGGGATAATGTGGTGCTGATTTGCCAAACAATTAATACATAATCTTTCTGGTTGAGCTAGTTTATATTCCTCTACAGTAGTGATCTTCTTTTGGCAATTTGATCTCTGATGATACTTTTATTTAAATATAATCAGGTTGTTTCTGATCATGAACGGTGCTTTTCTTTATCTGAACTGATTTGAAAATCCAGGATTTTTTAATTAACAGTATTAGAAAGAAAGGTTTTATTGCAAGATGGGCTCTTCAATCTTTGGTCGTAGATTGTTTTCTCTAGTATGTTGGCCATGGATCATGTCATGCTATATCAACTTACACTTATCTTGATTAAAAGCTGTGTTGTTAGGCTGTAAATTATTATGAAGTTTCCTTTTTCACGATTACTCATTTCAGGGGAGTGTGGAGCTCCTAGATCATCACCATGAGCAGACAGGGGCAAACTATAATGTATGCAAGGGGTGGTAGGCGAAGGAAGGTGCTTGACGTGGATCTCAACGATCCTCCACCAGCTGATCATAATGAGCCGATCCCACTTACAATTAATGTGGTTGAGGCTCCTCCGCCTCCGGTTCAGCAAGTCCATTCGCGAATTGTTCCTGTGTCTCTGGTCAGGCAAGATTTTCAGCCACTGGATCCTACGCCACCTGTACCAATCGACGTTGAGAACTTGGATGATGATGTTATCATATCAACCCTCACAGATTTCGAAGAAGTACATTCTGTGTTACACTGAAAAATTAAGTGCTTTACATTTTTATATCTTTATGAAGTATTCAGATTATTAAGCTGTGGTTGTCTTCTGTCAGGCTAGGAACAGTTCTCGAAGACTTCAAGCAAGGACTTCAGTGGTTAATGTGGAATCAGGTAAACACTGCTGGCCTCAACATGCTCATTCTCACACTCCCCTGATGATATAACCATGTGTGGCTTTTTATGTCTACTTCATTATGTGGTTCCTTCATGAGCTATTGTTGTATTGTGGACTTGATATTATTCTCCAATTTGAAATAAACTATATGTCCTCTATATTCAGTTTTGCTAGGTCATTACTGCCACAAAAATAAGGGTTCTGTACAACTCTTAAGGCTTTTCTTTTATAATATTGAAACTGTAAATATCTATGTTCTCTTTTTCGACAATAATCTTCTGGAACTAATGACTTCGATGGAAAGAGTTATCGGCTTAGTTTAATGCTTAGACAGTGAGACAACAATTATTTTCTTTCTTCTGTTGATGGAAAGTATAAGAAGAGAACTTGCATATCATAACTGTCTCTTTTTTGACTCATACGATGTTTAGACTCCTTTTGCTTGTACATAATTCCAATCTCTCTCTCTTAAACTTATAGTAGGGTGTTTAATTATTTTGAGAAAGTACTGGCTAACCTATGAGGTCGGCATAGCGTGTTCTTTGAATCACTTTTTTTGAGGTTGTGTGCCAGGAAGTAGATTACCGACCACCTTGGCAGCAGGCATAAGACCTTATCCTCTTGCCTTAGGTGTTCCCATATGAAGAAAATAGTAGCACATCTTTGTAAAAGGATCAAGCTTTATCGATTTGGTTTTGAGATGCGCTTCTGACATATGTGTCTTTTAAATCCTCTTCCTTTTAATTGTTTAATACTCAGTTACCGACTGTGCAGATAGTGTGGCTGCTAATTATTAGGTTTTCGTTATTTGTTACTGCTTTTTCATAAATACTTTCGACTTCCATTGTTTAATAACTTGTACATTAATCACTTCTTGGGTTTCCAATTAATATGCTGCAACCTTAATGGAGGTACAACTTGTAATCTTAAGAGTCTTGATCTGTAAACCCATTCTTTTAATGATGTACTTATTAAGAAATATTTTCTTTTGCTAAATTTGAGATTCTCATTACTTTCTTAAATTCTTAAATAAGAATGTGTAATTAAATAAGTACATATCATACGTGGTCCAGTTAAAACAAGTAATCAATGGAAAGATAATCTTGTAATAATCGCCACCATTGGAGCTCAAGACATGACGTGGATGAAATATGAAGGGCTACTGTTTTCTTCTTTCTTGGCATATGTCTTTGAGCATGTGTCTGATATCTTTTTCTTACTTCTTAAGTTGCAATTGTCTTACGTGATTTGTAAATGGCAGCCGGGCCTTCTCTTGTTCTTGGTTCTCGCCGGCGCAACCCAAGGAAAAGATCTAACCCGCAGCATCTAGTCATCAATTTGGAAGGAAGTAGCTGTTCCATGGTAATACCAATATCTGATGATGTCTTATATGATGTATTCCTTGTAAGCATGGTTTATCTGATATGTTGCCCACACAATCACTCACACACACACACAAATATATATACTCGAGTGAGCGATGCTTAAAGGACTGTGTTGCAAGTGTTTTGTTTGCTGCTCTTCTTTAAATTAAAAATGGCCGTTTTGAGTTCAACTAGAACTGGTCTAACATTTTGAATGGTGTGCAAGACCTCAGAAAATTAAGCAAATTGCAAAAATTGTGCCGAGCTCTTTATAGTGACTTGTTCTCAGCAATGCGTTTGACGAAATATAGTACACGTTTTTATAATAACTTCCATCCTACGTAATGAAGTTCATTTATATGCATTAAACGTCTGATTCTCTTATAGTGGTGCTGGAACAACCATTTATTTAGACACATCTTTCTTGATCTCATGTCTCTCATTATGCACTTTAACTATTTACGTTATTATTAACATATCAAATGAAAACTGATTTCTTTTTATAATTGAAACAGAAACAGCCTGTGGCGGCACCACCACCGCCGCCACCACCACCACCACCACCACCTCCACCTCCACCTACCTTCACCTGTCCAGTTTGCATGGGACCATTAGTTGAGGAGGTGACCACAAAATGTGGTCACATTTTCTGCAAAGGTTGCATCAAAACTGCTATTGCTGCTGTGCCCAAATGTCCAACCTGTCGCCGCAAAGTCACCAATAGGGACATCATCAGGATCTACCTTCCTGCCGCCAATTGAGCTCGAGGTGTGTATTCCTAATCTCTTTTTTTTCTAGCGACATTAAAAGCGTACTCAGGGTGGTCTTTCATCTTATAAGAAAAATAATATAACCAATAGTTAAAAAGTTTGACAACCATTGAACCACCAGTAAGAACCCGAATTCTAGAGCCCTACTTCGTCCCAGCGACCCAATCGTTGAACCATTCAACTTGGAGACCTAGTGAGTGATCCAATGGGTCTACCCATTTACTAAGGGGTTGAATTACATGTCACTCAGTAAGGGTTAGATTTCTAGCATTGAATCATATGGTCTGTGGACCCCACCTTCGAGTGGGAATACATTGCGTTAGTTTGGTTCGGTCCGTGCTGGTTTGATTTGGTTTTAAAGTGAATTCTTTTGACGTTTCATTACTTGCTGATATACGATTGCACTTATAATGGCAGATGTGTGAGCGGTCAAAGAGTGCGTTGTTGGATAAATGTAGGGAGATCATGAGACTCGTTGACCAGCATGAAGCAAACTTTTTCGTTTTTCGTTTTCTGGTTTAGTCTAGGGATGGGGAGGTAAGTCGGGATTCCCCATAGGATCACAGTTTTGTTTTGACACCGAGTGTTGCTTGGTCTCCTTGTGTTGTTGAACGTTTCCCTTTTTTATTAAGGTTCTGTGCAGCTTATGAGACGGTTTTTGTTTAGCACAGATATATCAGTAGTTATATTTGGATTTGGATTTCAAACGAAAATGGATGCTTGTTTTTCGGATTTTGGTTTCTGTTTTTGGTCAGTATGCAGTTATGAATGTGGTTTATATTCACATATGAAGATGATGCTAGAATGATTTATTTCCTTTTATAGAAAGATATACATATAGGAAGAGAATAGAGGTCATGGACTTCCTTTTTTGGCTTTGGCTTTCTCTACTGGCCTCGTTTTCCACTGTTCTTCTTGTAGCCACCATACCCGTTGTTCCCCCCCGGCCAATACCCACCACCCGGCCAATAACCACCGCCCGGCCAATACCAACCGCCCGGCAAATAACTGCCACTGTATGGATATGGGTGTGGGTTCCCACCATAACCTCCACCACTGCCATAATCTCCTCCATCTCCACCATACACGGTGCCAGGACCTTTTCCAGGTCCACCATACCCTCCACCGCCGGGCCCCCCACCATATCCACTACCATCTCCTCCGCCACCAGGTTCTTTTTCATGTCCTTCATCTCCTCCACCTTCATCAACAGGACCTTTTCCATCGTGTCCATCATCTCCTCCGCCTCCGGGACCACCACCATAACCACCCTCATCTCCACCTTCGTCACCGGGACCTTTTCCATCATGTCCGTCATCTCCTCCACCTCCAGGACCACCACCATAACCGCCCTCATCTCCGCTTCCACCACCAGGACCTTTTCCATCATGTCCGCCATCTCCCCCACCTCCAGGACCACCCTCATCTCCACCTTCGTCCCCGGGACCTTTTCCATCATGTCCGCTATCCCCATCACCTCCGGAACCCCCACCATAACTGCCATCATCTCCGCCTTCATCACCAGGACCTTTTCCATCATGTCCATCGTCTCCTCCACCTCCAGGACCACCACCACAACCGCCGGCATCTCCACCTGCATCACCAGGACCTTCTCCATCATGTCCGCCGTCATCACCACCTCCAGGAACACCACCATAACTGCCAGCATCTCCACATGCAGGACCTTTTCCATCCTGTCCACCATCTCCTCCGCCACCAGGACCTTTTCCATCATCTCCACCTCCAGGACCACCACCATAACCACCCTCATCTCCACCTCCACTACCAGGACCTTTTCCATCCTGTCCACCATCTCCTCCGTCACCAGGACCTTTTCCATCATCTCCACCTCCAGGACCACCACCATAACCACCCTCATCTCCACCTCCACTACCAGGACCTTTTCCTTGTTGCCCATCATCACCACCTCCAGGACCACCACCACAATCGCTGGCATCTCCACCTGCATCACCAGGACCTTCTCCATCATGTCCGCCGTCATCACCACCTCCAGGACCACCACCATAACTACCAGCATCTCCACCTACGTCACCAGGACTTTTTCCATCATGTCTGCAAACATCTCCACCTTCTCCGCCAAGACCTTTTCCATCTTGTCCACCATCTTCTCCGCCACCCGGACCTTTTCCATCTTGTCCACCATCTCCTCCGCCACCAGGACCTTTTCCATCATCTCCACCATCTCCTCCGCCACCAAGACCTTTTCCATCTTCTCCACCATCTCCTCCGCCACTAGGACCTTTTCCATCATCTCCACCATCTCCTCCACCTCCAGGACCACCACCATAACCGCCCTCATCTCCATCTCCGCCACCAGGACCTTTTCCATCATGCCCGTCTCCTCCGCCGACATCTCCACCTGCATCACCAGGACCAGGAGCACCACCAGGACCAGGAGCACCACCACAACCGCCGACATCTCCACCTGCATCACCAGGACCTTCTCCATCATGTCCACCGTCATCACCACCTCCAGGACCACCACCATAACCGCCAACATCTCCACACGCAGGACCTTTTCCATCCTGTCCACCATCTCCTCTGCCACCAGGACCTTTTCCATCGTCTCCTCCATCTCCAGGACCACCACCATAACCGCCCTCATCTCCACCTTCGCAACCAGGACCTTTTCCATCATGTTCGTCATCTCCTCCACCTCTAGGACTACCACCATAACCGCCGGCACCTCCACCTGTGTCACCAGGACCTTTTCCATCACGTCCGCAGTCATCTCCTCCTTCTCCACCAAGACCACCACCTCCGCCATCACCAGGACATTTTCCATCATCTCCTCCACCTTCGCCACCTTCAGGACATTTTCCATCATCTCCGCCATCCCCTCCACCTCCAGGACTCCCACCATATCCGCCATCCCCTCCACCTCCGGGACCCCCACCATATCCGCCATCCCCTCCACCTCCGGGACCCCCACCATATCCGCCATCCCCTC
>NC_037529.1:3121349-3129200 GCF_001531365.2 Cynara cardunculus var. scolymus
TGTTAGAACTCAATGATTATCCTAATTATATTTTAGATTTTTTATATTTAAAATGATATGTTTATCTTCTATTTGAATATATTTATATGCAGTTAGTTACATGAATTCAAACATGGAGCTTTAATAAATTATACTTATGCACAAGTACTTGTAATCTTGAATTTTAATAATATGTACCAATAAACAGTACTTCATGCATAAAAAATAATTTTTGAGAACTTTTGTCAAACGTTTTATAATACAATATAGTATATATGTCAAATTAAAACCATTTTCTTAAATTCTATTTTGAAATGAAGAATATATTAAAAACAATTCATTGACATATTCTGGTATGGTATCAGTAATAAACATTTTTTTAGTGTTTGGATAAACAACTTATACCGGTGTCAAACCGGTAATAAAGAGTTTTTGAAGAAGTTAAACAATTCTAACTTATAATAAGTTGATAAACATTTTTTTGTAAAAAAACATAAGTTGTTTCTAATAAGCAAATCTCAAACACCCCCTAACTCGTTACAAACTAAATATAGTTTTGGTCATTTTGCAGTTTTGAAAATTACTATTACAGTCCCTAAACTCCAGTTTTTACACTCTAAATTCCAATGGTCTGTACTTTGTTACGATTTGGTTCGCTCTAACTAACACCGTTAAAAAGATTTCGTTAAGTGGGACATTTTTGTTTTTTTTCCCCTCTCAATTTCTTTAAAAATAAAATAAAATTGCAATATAATTTATATAATTATATAGAAAATTAATATATATATATATATATATATATATATATATATATATATATATATATATAGGGGTTTGATCATTTGAGAATTCTAAAATTTGTGAGATTTGTGAAAACTTCTACCTTAGAGTTTTGTTTTACATGATTTTTTCCCCGTCTATATATAGTATTTAATGCATTTATTAATATATATTTGCTTTATGATATGTTTGTTTCATAGGTATTTGGTGCACCATGTGAAACTTTTTTACGTGCATCTTTTGTTTCACAAATAGATAAAAGACGTTCAAATTGTGAAACGAGTACATGTGAAACAAACATATTATGAAACAATCCTAGTCTTAAATAGAAAAAATAATATGAAATAACACATGATGCACAAATTCTCAAAGTTACCGCAATTTCATTAGTTCTCAAAAGAAGGCTCCCCTGTATATACACACATATATACATGAGGAGAGACTGAAAGGAATACATCGATTCGTTGTCCCCTTGCGAGAAGAATAATGTATTGACAATGATATGATAATTTAGGGTTTATGTTTGCCACTTGTGGAGATGATTTCTTCGTATCAAGGAGAAGAAGGGGGTGGTAGTGTTCAATCTGAATCGGGAAACTAGACCAAGACGGATTATAGAAAGCCAAACCATTTTTTCGAAAGACAACCATCAATTAAGACCAAACAGAAGGAACAACTGAGTTCACATAAAACATAAGATACAGACAAAAGCACACCCACCTTCTACAAGGCACAGAAAGGAAAGAAGCAGCAAAACCCAAACCAACCAGACAGAAAGCCAAAGCATATTACACGATGAAGGCCACAAGAAGTAACATATTACAGAACCCAATTGTAATGTGGATTCTTTTGTATGTTCTAAAAGGTTATGTATTTTTTTGTACTTGTTGGTAAATGGTTTTGTGCTTGAAGAACAATCGCCGCAATTGATGCTTGATTTTGGGACTTCTACGGTGAATGAAATTTAGGGCTTGATTTTGATAATTCGTTGAATGAAAACCTGACACCAACAAAAGCCATTAAACTGGTGAACCCCCTCCGTACGATGGTGTATCTTCGTGATCAATGATAATTACGCCGATGGTGGTCGACATCATTAGCACAAAGGGAAGGTGGTAGAGAGAAGAAACGAGGGACGGAGACACGTGGCAATATCTAATTGGATGTTTAAAATTGATTTTTCAAATAATGTTATAGAAAGACAAACACACCCTTGGTTTATCATGAAAAAAATTAACGTCATGATTAAATGCAACAACAGGGACCACAATCGTAATAAATTGCAAATCACCAGGACCTAAAGTGTAATAAATGGAGTTTAGGGACTATACTAATAATTTTCAACAAAACATGAGAACCAAAATTGTAATTTACTCAAGAATCTCTTAACTCAAGGGTGTTTTGGTCTGAACAAAAAGAGTATATCTTTAAACCACTTACATTTCCTTAATATTTTGTGTAGAATTTTGACCAAAATATCCATGACATATAATCAAGAGTAAATTACATTTTCCATCCCTGTCGTTTGTTAACATTTGCTATTTTCATCCTTGTGTCTTTGAAATTATGGTTTTCATCCCATGGTTTAAAACTTTATCGTTGTCTTCATTTTTATAATTTAAAATGTATTGCTATTTTCATCCCTATGGTTTACAACACATTGCTATTTTAGGGGCCGTTTACCAAATACCTACCCGGCAAGTGCTTACCAATAAAATTTAACACCATTATATACTTACCGGGTAAGATTTTAGTCCACCAAAACGACATCACATGCAACAATTTACCCGGTAAGTGCGTACCATGATAAGAGTTGTTGCCTTCACTTACCATGTAAGACTCTTGATCCTTGTCTCGTTTTTACCGGGTAAAATTCTTGGTCCTTACCATATTCATCCGATGAGGTAATGTGACTTGGTAAGCGCTTACCTGAGTAAGCGTTTGGTAAACGGCCCCTTAGTCCCTCGTACTTATTGGTAGGGGTTAGTTTAAGGACGAAAATAGCAATAAACTACAAACCAAAGGGACAAAAACCCGTAACTTTAAAACCGCAAGGATGAAAACCACAAATTTCCACAAACCATAGGGATGAAAAACGTAATTTACTCTATCATCAACCATGGGTTCCAACCCCTAATCTCACTTCACTCATCCTCTCATATGTCCATTTAAATTGCCAATAGAAAACCCCCCTCATTGCCTCATTATTTCCTATTCCACCCAAACCAAACCACACGGATCCAGTAAACCTCACTCGAAAGCAGTGTCAGGAGGGGATATACGTAAACCTCACCTCTTTTCCAAAAAGATAGAGCAGCTGTTTCCACTGAAAGCCTCCAGCTTGCAAAAAGAATTTCGTGATGAGAAGGTTTATCAAAAAAGTTGGAAGAAACATAAAGAATAATTCTTATTTCACACAAGCCATCACTTGGAAATACCAAGTAGACCATAATTATTCACTAATGTGAAAAGCCAAGCTAAAGGGCATCTTGTCCATAAAATCTCAAGGGAATCATCATCCATCTAATAACATACACAAATATGCAAAAAAACCAAAAGAATGTAACTGGAAACATGGTCAAAAAAGACTTACTGAATGATACGTTTCGCTCATCTTTTCAGTGGTTTTTTTCTCCATTCGGTGCGACCCCTGTTTATTTCGAGACCGTCACCAGATGATCTCAGTAAATGCAAGAATTTACTCAAATTTTCTCCATCGGCAGACCCGTTGCTTGAATCATTGAGTGGCTCGGGAGTGGTGAGAGAATCAACTATGTCGTCATGCTGGCATTCGCGTCTGTAGTCTAAGGTAATAGCTTGCAGTTCATGACTGTCTATGATTTCTTGTGGGATGCTCTGTTGAAAGAGAAAAAATTCAGCACCCCCAAAAAAGGGAAATTATTCAATCATTTCGTAAGCGTATTTACATAGATGAATACACAGCCGCTCTACCCTTTGTAGTGGAGGACAGGTTTGCGTAAATCTCACCCACAAACCCTACTTTCGAGTGAGATATATTGGGTTCGTTTGGTTCTACGTAGGTGGAACTTTCTTTCATATTTAGGGTGCATTTGGTACGCAAACAAGACTGGACTGGATAGGACTGGACGGGCGAGAGTGAAGCAGGGGATGAAAGAATTGCAGAAGGTTTTAGGGTTTTAATTTGACAGGAGTAGTTTAGTAATTTACCAATCTTGACCTGTTTTCGTAATTTTTGTTCCTCCAATTTTTGGTGGAACAGAAAAAATGCATTTTTGTCCCACTTGGGTCTTGCCATGTCCAAGTCTAATGTTGCGAGAAACACTAGAGAACAAGTTTTTGTACTGTCCCTTCCTGTCCCACTCATCACATGCAGCCTTATAGAACCATAAAATGATATTTTATATAACGGGTTCCTTAAGAAAGCAAAAGAAAATAATATGAACAATGAAACGTTGAAGGTAGGTAACACACAATCTAAAAGATGTGGAACATTAAATAGTTTAACTAACCTCAAGAACCCATCCAATGTAGGTAACATTGTTGACATGCTTGTTCATATCCAAATCGGCTCTTCTTGGCTGTATATTTTGAAAGATTATCAGTAGTTAATACTTACCTCAAGAAACTAGAGCTTATATGAGGCAAAATTGCGACCAAAGGGCCATTGACACAGCGAAATCCGGGTTACCGGTAGATTCTGACCTCCCTAGAGGTCAAGGTTCAAGTCTCGCCAAAGATGAGGAGTATGTGTGAGTTTTGCCATATATAAATAAATGTACTTCAAAAAAAGAAAATTTTAGACAAAATTGCGGTCTTACCACAAGTCCTGGCCTCGAAAATTCAGCTGGATCTTCGAGTTTCGCTATTTTCTTCAGGCTGTTATTGTTCTCTTCAGGGAATGCTAATCTGAAGCCACAATGTAATCAATGATAAAAGTGAGAACATTTCGATTATGAGAATATGTGAAACCCAAATGGTCCAAATCTAGCCGATGTGGGACTCCAACACGCCCTTTCAAAGGAGGCTACACGGGTATGGATTCCTCCAAAATGTCCCTAGAGTGGTAGATTTTGGCTCAAATACTATGTGAGAATATGTGGAACCCGAGATTATTCTCCTAGAGCCCTTGAGGAGAGAAGGGAGGTTGCACATATGTTGAAGATAAATGGTCAAAGTCTAGCCGATCTGGGACTCCAGCATCGATAATATTATAAACAACTATCTTGGCCAACGAGCACAAAATGTTACCTTCAGGAAATGCAGGAAAAACTTCTATGTTTATGTGTGCTCAATAATTTATATACATTTATATATTCAATCACTATAGAGGCGGGCCAATGCTCCAACTCAAATGTTTACAAAATGCATTAGTATCTTAAAGGCGGATATATTTTAGCGAGATACAGATCTCTACCTCAATGTCTTTGGACAAAAAATTAGATATTCATCTCGGACATCATCACTAACTTTCTGGAGCCTTCTAGTATCTTCATTCATCATCACCCACTTGCTGCAATTTAAATTGTCAATTTGTAATTCTATTAGCTAGAAAGATCCTCAGTAACTACCCAATAACTTCATTGAAAACCTTTAAATCAATAAGGTTGCAAATAAGCATAGGCGTAGTGTGGTTATACGACAAAAAGAAGCTTCAAGCAAAATAGCTATAGATCACTATAGATCCAGATCAAACCAAATGAGCCTGTATATCTCACCCAAAGGTGGGTTCTGGAGAGGGTAAGATGTACACAGACCTAACCTTTACCTTAAAGAGTAGAGCGGATATAGGTAAGCAAAAGCAATACATATTGAGGCAAGCTAACAATTGAATAAGAATGAATTCTTTCACTACTCAATTGCTTCATCTTTATTCTTGATATATGATTTATTTCATGTGAGACTAACTATAAAGAAGAATGGAATTATATAATGCACCTTGTAGCCCTTCCGATGACCTCACCATTGGCATAGTCTTTGAGAATCCAATCACGTCTAGTCCCGATCCTTCCTTCACTCTGGCACCAAGTCTCAATTTCAACCACGTCACTCCTAATACACATGCCAACATATTGACGATAGCATTTGCCATATATAAATACTATATACTTCAAACCAAATATTGAAGATAACAATTATGTGCAACGCAATAATCTATACCGAGACATTGTAAAACAACAAAAAAAGAATTACCAAGCAGGGTATCTGTAAATTTCAATATGCATTCGTGCAGTCACCCATATGAGATGCAATTTTCTCATTGTAGTTGTAGTGGCAAACCCATCGGTTGAAAATCCAACGCTCTGAGCATGATTGCCTCCAACCTCCTATAATATGTAAAAAAATTGCAAGAAAGACTGTTAAGAAAACATTAAATAGAGTTCGAAGATCAAATAGAAAAGCAATAACTACTTTCATCCGAAATGGAGTAGAATACAAGTACTTTAGTACAAATTGCTACAAATGCAGAGATATTCAGTATTTTAGCACCCATTGCTAAACTATTTTCACCAAAAAGGAGGTAGATAGATTAAAAGTACTTTAGTACCCATTGCTAGAAAGGCAGAGATATTCAGTATAGATCACAAGAATGAACCCTGGATTTAAGGTTTTGATATACATTCTCATATATCCCTACTTCATTCTTGTATAGGGTTTAGGGTTTACGGTTTATAAGGGATTTTCCTGTATGTTATCTTCAGGCTCCATGGAATGAGTCAAGTTGCGAACAAGCCGCAAGCTGGCTCAGACACCCCCAATTACCAAAAAAACATAGGATCAAAGCCAAGAGCAAGTTGCTATTCTAATGGCTAGTGCTAAGGAGTAAGGACTCTCATATCATTGAGCATCTTATGGATAGCATCAGCGGTTTCGAACCTACACAAATGGCACTTCCTGCATGCGTAATTGTGGTGGTAGGCATACAATTCTTAGCAGCCTGCTGCTTGTAAAATGTGGGTGATGAAAACTATAATGAGTACATTTAACTTGATAAATCAATTAATGAAAATTAATAAGCATGGACTATAGAGTCATTCCATCACATTATCCAAATTCAAAATCTCCATCATTCTACACCACACAAGCACACATTTGTGTGCAGAATGCTAAAAATTCACTCAAAATTCAAAAGAAAACTAGTTCATAAAGGCTAAAATCATTCTAAAAGCCCGAATAAGAAGAGAATTGCATCGACAATTCACCAATTATTTATATAAACAATCCATCATTTCATTTTTTTTCGAATCACACAACATAGAATTTAGAAAAGAGAACAATAGTAAAATCTAACCTGCAACAGGTTCGCAATCGTTTCAACAGTGGCGGTTTTGTTAACCCCTACTTCATAACACCTTACAATGAACCTCTCCTTATACGATAATCCATCCTCCGTCAAGCTCCCCAACCGAAGCCGGTCCGCCAAGCTCTTCTCCTTCTCCTCTTCCACCTCCTTCACACCAACAGCAAGTCCATTCGGCTGGTGACCAGTTACCGCCGCCACCACCGGCGAAACCCTCCGGGACGACGGACTGCGTAACAAAACACTGTTTCGTCTGCGAATTGAGGTGGAATCAAAGGATTGGGAATAAGTTACGAGACGAGTAAGGTCTCTAGAGACGACATTACATCCGGCGGTGGTCGCTGGCGTCAATGCGGCGGTTGATAACATGTTTTCCGGCTCTTTGGGATGTCAATGTCCACAAATTTCTCAGGCGGGTGAAGTGTATTTCTGGTTGCGTTTTTTGACGCAGGGGGGACGGAAACGGTATTTATATGCCGATAGATCCAAGGTAGATGTTGTTTGACCAGAATACCCATTCTACTTGGAGTTATTCACGTCTTCGGCACTAGAATAGGACTTGATAAACATGGGCAAAATAGACAATAAATTTTGAATTATATTTAGAAAATATAATTTTTTATGATAATATTATTGACAAATTATGGAGGCTTAGAAACGATATTTTGCGATTTTGAAGGACGGCCCGATGTTTATCGTTTTTATGCTTCAAATATATTAATAGTTTATAAATATAAATAATTTAAGGGAAAAGTACAATAAAAACCAATGAACTTTCTTGTTTGGAATGATTAAGTCCTTGAACTTTTTTT
>NC_037529.1:3130170-3208555 GCF_001531365.2 Cynara cardunculus var. scolymus
AAATTTAATCAATAATCCCATTTAAATCTTTTTTTATTTTTTTAATTTGAAAAATCATTGACAAAATATATTTTATTTATAATTAAAATAAATTTATCAATAATCTTTTTAAATATAGGTATTTTTTTGGTATATTTGTTTGATTCGTTAAGTGTAAATACTTTTTTGATTCAAACAATGCTTAGAGGCTTAATTATTCAAAATATAAAAGTCCATTGGTTTTTCACGACTTTTTCCATTATTTTACCACATTAACCAGATGTATAGGTTATCAGTTTTTAGAAAGTCCAATGGATTATTTAACTTGTTTTGTAATGTTCAAGGACTTATTTGTTTTAAAAAATTGTTTAAATGCTTAATCATTCTAAAAGTCCATTGGAGTTTTTTTAGACTTTCTCATTTATAAAATATTATTTCTCTCTTCTGAATGTTTAATTCAAATATTCTCATTGTAGGAAATAGAAAAAATAAAAAAACCATTTTCATTCCTAAGTAATCATTTTTTGATAAACCTCCAGATTTATAGATTTTCATCATCCCTCTTATACTTTCTTCATTTTAGAGAATCTGTTGGATAAAAAATCTTCATTTTAGAGAAGCTGCTGGAGATGTTCGGAGTGAGTAGAAAAACACATCTTAAAACTATGGATGTTCATCGGTTGAAGTCCAATGTATCTAAGTGTTTTTTTATCTGATCTGATTCGATTATACAATTAATGTTGTATTTTGTCATCTAATCTAATCCAGTTAACATTGGAGATCCAATCCAATCCAATGGAAGATTTTGGATCGGTTCTATCCATTGGATATTGCTATTGACTATCTCTTGGATCAGATTGGATCCATTTATTATTTTGACACAGTTTTCAACTAATTAAGCAACTGTTTCAACCAATTATTCATATATTGTATTTAATTTAGTGAAAACAACTACATATAAATATCAACCAAAAAACAATACCGTAAAATGTAACAATTATATATTGTTATTAATTAGATGATAATTGGATTGGATCGGTTCGATTTTATTGGATTATGGACTATTATTCAATAACCGATCGATCCCATTTGGATATTGAAATTTTAGATCCGATCTAATCCAATTACAATCGGATACCCGATTATGATCGGTCGGTTCTAATTAGATCCGTTGGTTTAAATCAGATCGGATGAATTTCTGCACACTTTTAATTAAAACATTAATGATTATAAATTTATTTTTAAAAGATCTGCCAAATTAAAACATAAACATCTTTTAAGAGATTTGGAGTTTCGAATTACAACTTAAAGATTGTAAAAATTATATCGATATTTAGAGATCCCTTTATCAGACGTTTATTAGATAAGCATTCAACGAATGTCATTTGCCTTATTGGATGAGCATAGTATTAGAAGACTCTTAATGGGCCGTTTTATCAAATGCTTACTCAGGTAAGTGCATATCGTAAAATTTAACACTATGACTTACTTACTGGGTAAGGTTTTAGTCCACCAAAACGGTATCATATGCAACAATTTACCGGGTTAAGCACAAACTGTGGTAAGAATCGTCGCACTCACTTACCATGTAAGACTATCGGTCCTTATTTTCACTCTTACAGAATAAAATTATTGGTCCTTGTTATATTTATCCAATAAAGTAATATATTCCCTTGCCTATTTAGCTCTTATCAGATAAAAATCATCATTAAGTAAACAACCCAAAAAGTTGGAAAATAAAAATATGGATTGTGACTTTTTGTTAGAATTTTGATGAGTGAGTATCCAATGAAATAGTTGGTAAAAATCATGTTTTTTTATTAACTTGGATATCTAACCAGTTATGGAAGTTGACTAATCCCAAGACGACCACCCATTTCGTAGGTAGCTTGGAGTTACCGTATTTGGATCTTCATGGCCACAAGAGAATTTTTATTGGTTAAAAGCATAACAAATTTCATATTTATTACGTTTCTGAAAAAACTTGCAACAGAAGACTCGAACACAGAACCTCACATATGAAAAACAAGGAACTAACCAGTAGACCAATAATGATTTTATGCAAAACATCCATATCTTTGTTTCTTTTTGTCAAATGGTGCAACCACTGGAAAAAGAAAAATCCAAGCCCGCCTCTGATCGGTTTCACCATAATCAACGAAGAAAAATGAAAAATAGAACCTCGAAGGTCACCGGTTCGAGTCCTACAATATTACTGGGATTTTCCTAACAGTCCTCCAGAACCTCCGGTATTAATAGAGGTACATGCAATCTGGTTCGGTTCAGACACCCAGGGGTAAAAAAAGGAAACACAAAACTTTTATTCATCACCAAATACCCTTTAAATAAACAAGGAAATCTGTGTGACTTGTATCATTACAAGGGGTAAACATGTCATTTCAGCTTCCAAATACATCACAAAGAGAGAATTTACAATTGATTTGATCAGATAGAAGAAATACAAGAACATATCCCCTTCTGGGTTCAGTTCATAGTTTTGATCCCCAAAATAAAATTATTAACCCTTTAAAGAAATCAAACTGCACATTTTAGTTCATAAGAAACTAGTTACAAATAAAATCATATAGAAGTTCCATCTCAAAAGTAAAAATGTATTACCTCGAAAATGGTGTCAAAACGCCCATTTTGGCGACGAACGAACCGGGCTTGGCCTCCGAGGCCGATTAGGCCACTGCTGCTCGAGATTGTTCCGTTTCTTCATGATCGATGATACGGTAGGGTTATAATAGTCATTACTCCTTTGAGAAGTTGCACCTTGTGAAAAGACCTTTCTACCCTGAATGTAGCTTCTCTGTTTTTCGAGTGAACGTCCACGAGCCATTGGGTTCGACTGGACTGGACCCCATCGGTTGTGGTTCACACAGCTCTGGCTCCTCCCTACCTGCTGCTGATGGAACCTTCCTTCTTTAGGACTCGGGTAGTTGCGGCTTTCGGCTGTTTCGGCTGAGTACATGGTGTTCTCTCCTTCGCTGATATACCCATTTTGCCCCTCTGAGACCTGGCTCGAGGATGAACACGACCGGATCTCACCCTCGGTCCTGTTTACTGAACCCATTGAAGCGATCTCGGCTTTGACTATAGCATTCGACTGATTTTTCACGGGAGTTGTTGGCCCAGATGGTTTACCAATCTTGGGAGGGAAATTGATATCTAAAAGCTGAATTTGGGTGGTTTGGTTTTTCCTGAACGGAACCGAGGTCAATTTTGGCGACTCGTATATCTCAGGTGTCGGAATTCCCTGTACATGAGCCGCACCAATGGCAGGTTGATCATGGCTCGGTGTTTCATCTTGACAACTATTTGTGACTGGTGAGGAACTGGGTCCGGGTTGGTCTCGGGATCTCGAGATCACATTTGCCGACGATGGAGTCACTGGGTCGTTTTCCTGTTCGGTTGTCTTGAAAACTTGTCGCATACTGAATGAAGTACACGATTGTTCGCTTCTTTGGCCTGTCGACATCAGCCTAATAAGGGGTAGTTTCGGTTTGTTTACCAAATCATCAAGATTTCCCTCCCAATTCTGGTTTAACCAATCACAGATAACGGGAATCGGAATGCCAAATTGCATCGGGAGATCCTTCTTCCACGAGGATGAAGAAGATGACGATGTTGAAGAGGATTTTGTATTTGGAGATGTGGCTAACTTCATGGGGTCACAGACCATGAATGATATGTTACCGTGTGCATCGAACCCCGCTGAACCAGGGCTCCACGTTACACCATCGGTGCAGACCTTTATGAGGTTGTCCGTGGCTATGACCACCTTCCCTTCACCAACAGTCAGCTCGTTTTTCTCGGTGTAGCCTAGAATGTAAACTATACTACCCAGGTTCAGACCGGGTTTTGAACAGGTTTTCAAGTAGTGAGGATGCTGAATCGGCACATTCGAATCTCCGTCCATGGAGTCGAGACCCACTATTGTTAGATCGAGAATGGAGCTAGTTATGAAGAACCTGTTATTCGGTTTGACTGGTGTGAGCAATTCTTTTGTAGCAGGCTACTTTGTAAGGTAAAACAAAAGAGATCACTAAGGAGTTGTAAGGTTTTCTAAAATGGTTATAGCGTCTAAAATTGTACGGGAGGAATCATGAATATTTTGAGAACCGTGAAAACCAACTATTCATGATGAATAGGGACCTTCTTTTAAGAGCCCTTTAAATTGTGAGATCTTTGAGAACCACTGCATCATGTACTATCTCATATGTTTTTTCATCTATGACTAGAATTTAATGAAGTGATTAACATATATTTGTTTCACAATGTGATTGTTTCATATGTATTCAGTTCACAATGTGAWKSATGMTTGTTTCATATGTATTCAGTTCACAATGTGAAACATTTTTATGTGTACTTTTTTGTTTCACAAACACGGCAAAAAGGTTCATATTGTGAACCCAATACACGTGAAACAAACACATTGTAAAACAAATATATGTTAATCAATACATTAAATTCTATATTTCGATGGAAAAAATTATGTGAACAAAACTTTAATGTAGAAATTCTCATGGATCTCAAAAATTTTAGAGTTGTCAAATGATTACCTAAATATTCATGATGAATATACCTAAATATTCATGAACTATTCATGATTAATATTGGTGAAATTAAAATATCATGCATAATCATTATTCATCATGAATATGTTCATAATGAATAATTCATGAATATATTGGTTTTCACAGTTTTTATATGTGCTATTTGCAAGAGGAACCTAGAATACTCTTTAGATCCAGAGACTTGTTGTTCCTAGGAAGTTTCGACACTCTCTTACGAGTAAACCATCCAATAAACTTTCAAGCAATAAAACAAATTCCGCCATGGAAGGCCCTTTTGGACCTCATTTTCAGGTTGCTATATGAGATGATTGATTTAGGCATAAACGGCAATGGTAACCATAAGCTTGTATCTAGAATTCAACTGATCCAATACGCAATTATCAAAAGGAAACGGAACAAGAAAAGCGAGGAGAAAATTGAATGAATGTAGCAATTCAATCACAATTGAATCAATTAGGGCTCCAATTATCAGATCTACCATCACCAGTTTCGAATTCAAATGATGCACAAACACACACACACATATATACATATATATTATAGCATCAGATCAATTTGAGGCATTAACTGCATAGGTACCTGTGAGGGAAAAGGGAAGCACCGACACCGTTTTGAAGCCGGATCTCGGCGGCCTCAACGGCAGCTACCGACGGGAGGATGGCGTGAGTTGTAAGGAGAAGGTTCCGATGGATAAGAAATCCAGTACCGGAAAGCAAGCCGCCGGTAGAAATACGAGCCATGGCGGGACCTTTGCTGGAATAAATGGAGGCTTTAGTTCTCTCCGACTTACTTCCACCTTTACAGAAACACCATGACTCCCCTAAAACCCCCATTGATGCTTTCAATCCTCAACTGTCTGACGATTGTAAACCTTCAGATGGCTGAATGTAGGTCAACCATTTTTGGACGTGAGAAGAGTGAGTTTTTGGTAGAGATTTTGACAATGGGGTTTGTTGACAGTAGTTCAAGAGAGCTAGCTTCTTATGGGGGTTGTTAATGGCGGGTATGGAGGAGGAAAGAAAGGGACCATAAGCTCACGAAATTCGTAGAAGGGAATTGAATGCTGTACAGGGTTTCAACTTTCAACCAGCTAATTAAGGATTAATTATTAAATTATAACGGTTTTCTTCTTTTTTCTTTTTCCTTTTCCCTTTTTTATATTAAATAAAAAAAATTTGTAACATACTTTAACTTGATTCTTATTTTGGATATCATATTTTCAAATTTTCAATTTTAGTACTTAAGATGTACAATTTTAAACATTTAATTATCCGGATAATCGATTGAAGCATTAACCGGTTATCATGCTGATGTGACGAGTGATAAGATAAAATTGAACTGAATAGCAAATAATATTGAGTTGGACACCATATTACTTATCACATCAACATGATAATCGATTAGTTGGGTACTTAAATGTTTAAAACATTACATTTTATATATCAAAATAAAAAATTTAAAAATACATTACCAAAAATAAAAATCAAGTTAAAGTAATGTTATTTATTTATATAATTTACTCATTTATTTATATATATAAAAAAAATTAAAATGAGTTGTTTTTATATAATATTAAAAAAATAGCAATAGCCTCCACAACTTCAATGCCACCATGACAATCCATCACTCCATGTGCAATACAACCACAAAACAATTGCATTTCCATTCACTACAAAATATGACCAAAATCAAATTAAATAATACCACGTGGCAGAATCAAACTTAAGATCTCAGTTTCATCGTAGAAATTCGAAACACATATCTGCTTCCGATAAATGCCCAGAAGAATTTAAATAATAATTTATATTATTCAGATTTTTTTTATTAGCTTGGATATCCAACCTGTTATGCGAGCCGACTAATTCCAGGACGACCACCTGTTTTGCAGGTAGTCCAGAGTCACCGCATTTAAACTTTCGTGACCACAAGGGGATTTTTGTTCATCCTTATATTTGAATCTGAGACTTCCTGGTACTTTTGAATTTTGGAGTCAAGCTCAAACCAATCAGACACCATCCTTATGGTTTATTATTCAGATTTTGAGACGAAAGAATTACTAATAAAAAATTCTAAACCACGGGGTATAAAACTGAATTTTGATAAGTGTCTTTAGGCTTAGGTTTGGGTTAATACTGGGTTTAATATAGTTTTTTATTCAACGGTCTGTTATAGCAAATCCAAGTATGCTTTTGTAGGCTTATGAACTTGACTATACTTGTCTTAGGGGCCGTTTACTAAACGCTTGTTTGGTAAGTGTTTAGCGGATAAATTTCCTCATCGAATGAACATGACAAGGGCAAAGAATCTTACCGGGTAAGAGCAATGAGAAGGATATAGAATCTTATCCGGTAAGTGAAAATGACGACTCTCTACCCAGGTAAGTGCTTACCCGGTAAATTATTACATTCGATACGTTTTGATGTAACAAAAGATTACCCATCAAGGTAAATTATAGTGTTTACTCTTATAGATAAGCACTTACCAGGTAAGCATTTGGGTAAACAAAGTATCAATTGTCACCAATATATACTTGGGATCATGTGAGACCAATATGTTTTTGTGAGAGCTGTAAGACCATATTTTTATACTTGAATCTTCACAATAAGAAACTGTGAATGTAATATTCACAGTGTTTTACATTCATAGTGTTTTTGCTACGATGGTTCATGTTTTTTTACTTTCACAATATTTTGATGTCAAGTTTATAATGTAAAAATGTGGTCCATGGGTCTCACGAAAACGAATGATTTCACGTGAACCCAACTGTATGTGTGTGTGTGCATGTGCATGTGTGTTGATGTACCAAAATCTTACACTATATACATTGATATCTTTACATCTTATTTTATTCTCGAAATAACTTATGTAATTTAAATGATTTTACATAACTTACAATTTTTTTAAGTTCTAATTTTTCAAATATAAATAAAAGTCCATTAACCTGTGGTCAAGCCTAGCCCATTTATGAGACACTAGGTGGCGTTTGGTTCGCAGAATGTTTTTGGATGGAATGGAATCTGTTAAAGGAATTTGACTTTGAAGGAATTGGAATGGAATGTTGTCAGGTTTGACCACCTGTTTGGTTGGCAGACTTTGGAATGGAATCTGTTAAGGAATTGGAATCTTTCTGTTTGGTTCACAGAATGTAGTTTTAGAATTGGAATAAAATTTTGCTAAATGACCAAAATGCCCTTTTTTTGACAATTTTAATTTTTTTAAAACTAAAAATACTTCAATAAAATAATTATTTAATATGCACAACCCAAATATAATCATAAGCTAAATCGACGGTGATCGACGATGGTTCTCATCGGTGGTGGTCCACAGTGGTTCAGATGGTGGTGGTCCGTAGTGATTCAGATCGATGGTGGTCCGTAGTGGTTCAGATGGAGGTGGTCAGCGGTGGTTCAGATAGGCGGTGGTTGTTCAAATCGATGGTGGTCGGCGGTGTCCGACGATGATTCAGACCGGTAGTAGTCGGTGGTGGTGGTCAGTGTGGTTTAGATCGGTGGTGGTCCATGGTGGTTCAGATGGCGGTTATCGACGGTGGTTTAGATTGATGGTGAATCAAATCAGTGGTGGCTCAGATCGGCGGTGGTTCAGATTGGTGGAAGTCGGTGGTTGTGGTCGGCGATGGTTTAGATCAATGGTGGTCGGCGGTGGTTCAGATCGGTGGTGGTCGGCGGTGGTTCAGATCGGTGGTAGTCGATGGTGGAGGTGGTCGGCAGTTGTTCAGACCGGTGGTAGTCGGTGGTGGTGGTCGGCGGTGGTAGTCGGTGGTGGTGGTGGTGGTGGTTGGCGGTGGTTCGGACAGATGGTGGTCGGTGGTGGTTCAGATCGATGGTGGTGGTCGACGGTGGTTCAGATCGATGGTAGTCAGTGGTGGTGGTGGTGGTGGTCGGCGGTGGTTCAGATCAATAGTGGTCGAGAGGTGGTCGACGATGGTCATATTGAGTTTTATGAGATTATAGTATATTAGGTTAAGGGCATATTTGGTATAATGAAGATAGAGATTCCATTCCATCAAAATACCATGTAGTTGCTWAGGAATGTTAAAATCYTTWATCCATGGAATTCATAGGAATCTGAAGATTCCTTCTGCTGAAAAGAATGAACCAAACGAAGGAAATGAATCTGGTCAAAGGAATTCAACATTCCAATTCCTTCAGATTCCTCCAGAATCTGCGAACCAAACGCCACCTTAGTATAGGAATCCTATCCAAAGCCACTTCTGAAATTATTTTTGATAAAAAGCAGACAATCATTTTAATAAAAAACAAGTTGTAAGTACTAATCGAATATCTCACTTATCAGGTAAGATTCTCGCTTCTTACTATTGCTCTTCCGGTCATTGCCATACCCAGACAATAAAGTAAGCAACACTTGATAAACGATTATCCGATGGACATTTTGGTAAATAACCTCTTACTGTTTTTCTCCATTTTATTTAAAGATATTACAGTTTCAACCTTTAATGATCATTGAAAATGCATTAGAACATCTCTAACAGATTCTCTATAATTTACTTAAAATAGTGAACCAAAAGTCAAAATCTTAAAAAAATGTTAAATGTATGAAATAGCAACCTACTTTCATAAAATTTCTTATTATAACATTCCATTTTTGTTTTTCTTTATTACAGCAATGTACTTTCAAATTATTTTTTATTAAGACATTGTACTTTAAAAAATCTATCCATAATAGCAATGGGTAACCCGTTACCTTTTAAACTGGTTAACCATTTGACTTTTTTGCTTGTGTGGTTTTAATGAGGTGATGTAGATGCCACATCATTTTGATGACTTACTAAAATAAAAATAAAAATATATTTCAAATTATTATTAATGATTTTCATTTTTCATTGCTATGATCTAAATTTTTTTTTTTTTTACTTTTTCTTATTAAGTTGCATTCAAATTAAATATTCTTAGAGTAAAATATTTATTAAATAAATATGAAACATTATTTTCGAAATATATTTTGTTTGTAAAAAAAGTAATTTTTCTTATTTTATGTTGTTCAAATAAATACATATCTTTTAAAGTTCTTTTAAAATATTAACAAAATAAATTGTTATCTATAATTTTTTAATATTGTTATATTAATAAATAATTCAAAAAAGTCTAATTAATTTAATATATTTATATGTCAAGTAAAAAGTTTTTGAACAAATATAATATATTATTTAAAAGATAATATTTTTTTGGTAAAAGAGAACAATTCTTATTTTCTTTTTCTTTTTCAAAAAACACATATTTTTTTAAAAATGTTAGTGAGATAAGTTGTGTTCTACTAGTTTTATTGATATTGGTATATTAATGAATAATTTAGAATTTTTTTAATTCATTTAATACATTTATTAAATAACATGTAAAATATCTAAATATTAAAATTAAAAATACGATGTTTAATAAGAACTAGTAGATGCTACAATTAAATAATTTTGAAAGTACAATAATGTAGTAAGAAAGTCACATCACTATAGTACATGTAGACAACCTACGTGGACAATGAGGTGGCATGAAAACATATCAAAAGGTTACTCATTGCTATAACGGGTAAATTTTTCAAAGTACAATGTTCTAATAAAAAATAGTTTGAAAGTACATTGCTGTAATAATAAAAACTAAAAGTACAATGCTATAATAAAGAAATTTATGAAAATAGATTGCTCTTTTGTGCAATTTGCCCTAAAAAATTGCATATTCCAATATATTTTAGAGATTTTAACATCAATTATATTATTAAAATATTATATAAATTTATCATCTCAATACATTTTTAAAAAAAGAATTCATACAAAATAATAATTCAATTTCATTGGTGACAATGAATAAAAAATTAATTTCTCTCTCTATGTATGATTTCCAATGTTGTTGAATTTTAAGACTTTAGAGTTGTTTGATAATTATTGAATTATTTGATTCAAAATGATTAAGTGATCAGAATGATTAAAAGACTCTTATAATATAAGCAAAATGAATCTAATTATTTAATAATTGTTTACAATGGTATTAAGGCTTTGAATGGTTAAAAGAGACCCAGTATGCAAAATCATTCAGAGAATATTATAACCATTAAGAGATAAATTTTTTTTTATCAAACACTACCTCTTAACGATTCAGAGACTGCCTCTTAATAGAACTATAAAAAATAAATAAACAACCTCTTAAATGAAGTTTTAAATTGAACACCTCATGAGATAGGTACACCGCTGATCTAGTACAAATAAGTTGTTATTGCACATGATGCAAAATGCATTTTTTTCCAACAATAATATAAATATATTATATTTATAAGTATGGAGTTATTTGGTAGTTGCTGAATGGTTTAATGTAGAATGATTAAGACACTCTAATGATATAGTGCAAAATAAAATATAATTGTTTGCAATGAAATTAGGACGCTGAATGGTTAAGAGAGACCTAGGATGCAAAATTATTCAGAAGATTTTATAACCATTAAGAGACAGACTTTTTTTTTCCCAAACAAGATTCACCTCTTAACGATTTTGAGGCTGCCTTTTAATGGAATTATTAAGAGGTAAACAAACAACCACATATGATAATTGGTTGGTTTTCTATTAAGTTATGTATTGATAAAGTTGTAGGTATTGGTTAATCTATCTATATAGATTGAGAAAGTTTTTGCTTGAGAGGATTTTTCATAGATGGAAGAAACATGATTTTTAATTGGGTAGGACATGTTTGGGGAACATAAACATGTCCCCTACAGGCTTATTAAATAAGTTATTTATCATTAAACCACTACCAAACGGTTACAGTATAATTGACCAAATAAACCGCAGTTCTTATTAATCCCATTAAGCTACTAATGAAAAGATCCTAAATTGAAAACACTTATCTATACTATATTATAAAGCATTTGACAAAAACTCTTAAAAATAATTTTTTATGCACAAAGTACTGTTTATTGATGCATATTACTCAAAATTTAAGATTACAAGTAAGTTGTACGTAAGTACAGGTTATTAAAACTTAATGTTTGAATTCGTGTAACTAACTGTAGATAAACATAATCAAATATATTATAAACTGTAAACATCTCATTTTAAATATAAAAAATCTAAAATATAATTAAGATCATCATTGAGTTATAACAAAATAAGTAATTACTATCTCTTTATAAAAAAATTATATTATTAACCATAAATTAAATTACTTCGTCACGTTAAATTAAATTAGAATTAAAGAAATTATACAAAACAAGAACTTTAAAATAGTTAATTTGATACTAATATTGATATAGTTTTTTCTTTTTTATAATATTTTCTTCAAAAATAAAAACATTATTGCTTTATCAAAACTACATAAAACCGTATTATATCTGTATTATAAAACCATTAAAATCTTACGTTTTTTAAGGTTTAAAAACTAAAAAAATTATGTTTTAGGTTAACGACTTAAGATCGACTTCTGTATTTATATATCATTACCTTTTTCCCCTAAAATATAACACCCACCATGGATAAAAAGGGTAAATTCAAAAATTAGAATAGCTAGATTACACTAATACCCTTTTAATATTTACTAATGTAAACAAAATAATGATTCAAGAACACTTGTGTTTATTAATGTAAACAAATAAATAATTCTTATTTGGCACGATTAATAACAAACAACCCCTAAGCTACAAATCTAGGTCATGTGTCTTGTTAAAAATCAACACATTTTCGTTTTTACAGTTTTGAAATTACAAGATACCTATCATAATTTAAAAAAACGTCCAGATTTGATCACTATCTCTAAAAACCGCTAAAAGATTTCATTGAATGAGAAACTTTTTTTTTATCTTTTTTTTTTTTTTGCATCTTAAACTATCAAAAGCCCCAAAGACCAAATAGTAAATTCAATTTTAATTGAACAAAAAGACAAAAAAAAATCAATAAAAGAACAAAAATACCTCTCATCTAACATCTATTAAAAAAAAAGACTAAATTCAGACATTTTTGCAAACCATAACAATCATCTATCTTTTAACTTCAAAATTACATAAATAAAAAAAGGTTATTTTCCACAAGCCAAGGAAACAAAATTTGTAGTTTACAACCACAAAAATAGTACATGATTGGTTTGAGCTTGACACCAAAGGTCAAAAGTACCAAGAGATCCTAGATTTATATCCAAGGAGAAATAAAAATCCTTTTGTGGCCACGGAGGTTTAAATGCAGTGACTCTGAGCTATCTACAAAGCAGATGGTCGTCCTGGAATTAGTCGGCGGACATAGCAGGTTGGATATCCATGTTAATAAAAAAAATTGTAGTTTACTCAAGTAACAAAATAGAAATATTTGTTTTTGTAAACTAATTTCCCACAAAGAACCAAAGAGTCTTTAGCCTAGCAGTATGTGAATCATTGACATTCTAAAAGATCAAAAGTTCAAACCTCACCAAAGATAAAAAATATTTGTGGGTTTATTTATTTTTATATACCGTATATAAATATTATATACTCTAAAGGATAAAAATATTCAATTTATTGTTTAAGCAATAAACAAGTGTATCATGTGTATAAAAAACTTTAGGTTTATAGAGAGGGACCATTATTTTGAAATTAATTTTTAAAATTAAGTTACAACTCATTTTAATAATTGCAATATTAAAACCCACAAAAGCAACCCATGTTACCCACCTTTCATCTTTATGCTACATTTTTTTTAATAATTGTCATATTAAAAAAATCATCCATTTGTATCTGACGAACATTTGACAGAAACTCTAAAAACAGATGACATATCTACGTACATCTTATTTTTTATAAACTCTACTTTTTACTGGGATATAATATATTTGTCACATTTGGTTCAAATACGTTGATCTATTTTTCGAGTAAAATGTACAAGCAAAACAAGAAACATAAGAAACTTGGTTATCGCATGACCCAAATAAATGTCGTTATGAAAGGACCCAAACAAACATGTCATATGGCCGAGGGGCCCTTGAAAGCCAAAGTCAATAATTGATCGGGAAACGACTTCCAAAACGTTGGTTATTAAAAGCATGACCGACTTTTAACATCATGAATTACAGGACACAAGCTCGTCAGCTTACGAAGACTATATAGTACATTATGTAAAAAAATCGAACCAAAACAAACAAAGTCGGTAAAGGGCTATTTGGCAGTTGCTGAATGAATAAGTGGTCAAAATGATTAAGTGGTTAGAATAATTAAAAGACTCTCATGATATAGTGAAAAATGAAATATAATTGTTTGGTAATTGTTTACAATGAAATTAGGACGCTTAATGGTTAAGGGAGACCTATGATACAAAATCATTCAGAGAATTTTAGAACCATTAAGAGGGAGCTTTTTTTGCCAAACAAGATTCACCTTTTAGCGATTCAAAGGTTGTCTCTTAATGAAACTATTAAGAGGTAAACAAACAACCCTTAAATTTCATATCAGGTAAGGTCTAAGAGGGGTAAATGTAAGCAGTCTTCCCTCTACCCCAAGGGGTAGTTTTGTCATATATACATGTAAGAGAGAACACAGAAAGAAAGGGAGAACAAGGAAATCCATCTAAACCATCCATCTGTTTCAATCCAACGGCTGTGAATAATAGGAGCAGTTACATTTTGCAAAAACTAAATCCATAATTAGAATTTCTAATCTGGGTCATCTATTTTTCAGATCCAACGGTTGATAGAGGTTCCCTTCTCTTTTTTGGGGGCTCTCTTGATCCTCCCACTATACATATGTATGATACATGTGAGACACAACCAGGATCCCCATGTAGCTTTACATGAACATGTAAGAGACATATATACAGGTTGGGAACATGATCAAAATGGCAGATCTCCCCAACCAAATTCATTTTTTAGCCGTTTTTAATCAAATTCTCATTTTAGCCGGAGCTAACATAAAATGCGTAAAGCCTGTTTTCAGATTACGCAAATTTGAGTAAGGATCCCGATTTACGTAAAGAATATTTTTTTTTTCTTTTTTTAATCTGAAAAGATACTTTACGCAATTTGCGTAAACTTTGGCTAAAATGGCAATTTGATGCCAAAAGTGGCTAAAAAGTGAAATCGATGCCAAAAGTTGGTTGAGTATATTTGCTATTTTGGTCAATTTCCCATTCAGATTGCTAATGCAATGACACAAAGGTAAATGTGCAGAACATTGAGATTTGCATTTCTACATACTTTTAAACTAGGAGATGATGTTTGTTTTCCATTAAATCTACTATCATTCTAGAAAGCAAACCGAGTTTACCAGCAAGTACACTTGTTTAAAGTAGAAAACGATCAATTCCAATGAGGCCTCAACTGGTATCAGACTTCTCCAATGCTGCAACAGAATGCCATTTATTGTTGTTAGACAGAAAGAACTAATTTACTGCCAAACCTGTCACTGGGAATGAACCCGGGGACGAATTTGGAACTTCAACTGTCAAGAAAAAGCACCCCACTACTAAACGGCATTGTTTTAATCGACAACTTTACATTCATTGAGTGTCAGAAAAGGATCATGTGTACTCGTAAGATACAATGCAATCAGTTGTTATTTCCCTCCCCTTAGGGCCCGCTTGCTTTGCAGGATTTGGTGGAATTTGGAATTGGATTCCATTCCAATCCCGTGATTTCATTAGTGTTTTAAAATACCTTAAAAAACATTTTTTAGTAATAATTAATTAATAAAAGGTAATTTAATCATTTTATAATTTGTTTTTATAATTATCTATAAAGAATGGAATTCAATTCCATTCCAAACCCTGCAATCCAAATAATCCAAATCCCTCAAAAGCATTATGTCAAACCATAATAAAAACAGCCTTTTTATTATCATAGGCTTTCATGATGCTCAATAATGGCTGCTTAGACTTGTTTATGAGGGCTCAGGGATTTACTAGTTTCCTCTTACATGGTTGGTTGTTCCCAAAGAACTACTATATTATTTTGTCACATGATGATGATATAATTCTCCTTGTCCAATGAGCATACAACAATTTTCATTTTGGGATGTCCCATAAAAACTTCCAACACTTCTGTCATCAGAAAGTGTCAAGCTACAATTTCTTACTCCCTACGTCCCGCAATAAGGGTCCACCTTTCTATTTTAGTTTGTCCCAAAGTAAACGTCCACTTTCAAAGCAAGTGCATACTTCCAATACTACCCTTAATTATGGGATGGAGAAATTCATTGCTGCCTCTATAATTATGAGTAAAATTGTCGTCTAAACAACTAAAAAGTGTAACAATTACACATTTCTAAAACCATCTACCTTTTTCATTGTGAACATTTGTTTTCGAATAAGGGATTTAGTTAATTGTTTGAATTGTTGCCACACCTTAATGATAATAATTTGGGTCCACAAAATTTCCCCTTATTTTGAAATTACTAAAAGATAAAACATTTAACAAGTAGTCAATATGCATTTAATGGGATGGAGGGAGTAACTAAATGACCTTAATGTGAGAATAAGTTTAACGTAGAATTTTCACAGAAACTTGAGGACTAATTGCTGGCTGGTTTCCCACACCTTTCAAAAAATACAGCAGTAGGAAGCGCATGTTTGTATGTGTGTTTGTGTGAGTGCATATCAACTTTCAAGAGATATGTTAGGATGAAGAGAGAAGTTACTATTATAGTTCAGAAGCTTCTCAATGAGATCAACATGAGTCATCAGCATTCTTCTGCAACAGTAACGAACAAGCCCCAAAGCATCAAGAGCATCTCTGCACAAGTCAAGTAGCAAATACGGCATATAAAGAACAAGATCAATTTAAGTTCACATAAAGAAGGCACCCATTATTTCCTGACCTATCAGCCAATTCCCAAAAGGAATGGAGCATGCGAACATTTGATTATGTATAACTATCTGCACCTATAGGATAATGCTTAATAGCATTGCCAAATACTAGGAATTTCTCAATTATGTAACAAGAAATAGTAATTAAAAGAAATATACTATAAATAAGTGTTGACAAATATTAAAAAAGTACATAAACATATATCACCTTTAATGAAGACCCAACATGTGTTAAAAAAACCTTTTACCTATGATAGTCAGAGGCCCAAAAATGTCATTCATGTAACATGTACCAACTGTGCACGTTTTGCAAGAGAAACTAGAGGAAACACGAATGCAAGTGAACCAAAAAAACAACTCTAATTAGAATTTTGCATATATGAAAGCATCCCAAACGGACCCGGAGGGTCGGGGGTGAATCAGCACTTGCTTAACACCTGAACTAACATATCTCGATTTTCAAATGTACAATTTACAAATATTCGTTACTAATAGAAGAGTGGCAATTTCAACTCCATGGCTAATATCTTTTCTTTACAAGAGTTTCTGGACAACAATTTAACACAAATAAATAGTAATCCCAAATAAATTAGTGGCAAAATGAACCATCTAGAAATAGATGTCCACAATCTTTCTATACATTAAAAAAACAAATACTAAAAGTACTTTGTGGCCTTCATGTACTAGTATTTGGTGCAGTCAGGTCCAGATGGCTTTATTGACCAACTACGGTAGTTACAAAATCATGGAGGCCAAAAAAGTTAAGTCCACATCGCCTTAATATAAACAAGTTTCAAGTAGGGTATTTCACTCCAACCCCACCTTGCATACATGCCATTATGTGTTACAACATTTTTTCCAAGAAGGCAAGAACACATAGATATAGCGCAAATATGTAAAGGGCAGCTAGTTCCGAATACAAAAGATTAAACACTTTCCCTCAACATCAGAAATATATATATGCTTCCAATTTATGATTTATCTAGCACCTAAAATTTTGTACGGGTACCCATACAAATTGAAGAAAACAAGTTTTTCCTATTGGTATGCTTGTGATGGTTCCCAATAAAATTTACAGAGAAACCCAATGAACTTTTGCTGTGGACCCATTTTCCATTGAACTTAATGTTGTATCTAAGAAATCGTTGAGCTTCTAATTGCTTTGTTACTACCTTCACTTAAGAGCACTGTTCCTTCATTGTTACTCTTGCTGAGTTAGAAACTTATAATATTAGCTACATTTTAAACCTGCATTAGTTCTCGAGCAGACTTAGAAACATTTGAACAGCAAATAAAACCAACAAAGTTGTGAAAGGAACTAATTTCCGCTAAAACTTGCCTTTCGCACTTGAGGAAACATAGTTCTCAGTTTTTCTATCAACAACCGACAGTTAATATGTTTAAATTGAAATGAGATTTGTTCGATGTCCACATCGAAGCTGTATCTTTGGGAAAACAAACGATAATATACTACAGAGACGTCAAATCCATTCGTAGCGCAAGAGAAAACACAATAGCCGTACGATAATACACTACAGAATCCAGTTTTCAAAATTCTGTAAACCCTAAATTCTTTCATGAACAAAGCGATAAACGGCATTAAATGCCTCACCCTTCCGTGTAATCAGATTGGAGAAGATCAAGATACGTGTCCCATTTGTTTCCAATAACCTGAAAACACAAATTCGTGAAAAAAATCTTAAGATCCTCGAATAAATTATGAACTTCATGCATGTAGAGACAAATATAGTGATGAATTAGGGTTTTACCTTGCCGCAGGTGAAGCATCGGACCGGAATAATCATCTTTGGTTGCCCTAGTCTCAGTCTCGCCTTCACAAATTCAAACTGCGATTTTTACAAGAGAATATAGACCGCCTCCGCTGTAGGCGGCTTATATACCTCGGTTATCAGGGAATGCCCTAAAACTGTTTCAGAAGTGAATTATTATGTAAGTAATTTTTCAAATTAATAAAATAAAAATATAATTTAAAAAATATTACTGATTAAATTTATTTCGATAAAAATAAAATATATATTTTAAATTAAAAAAAAAGTTTTAAAAATAATTACTAATGAAATTTATTTTAATTAAAAATAAAATTGATGATTTTTCAAATTAAAGAATAGAAAATAATTTGATTAAATTATTGACGGATTAATGATAACTAAATACATAACTAATTAAAATCCGTCGCTAGTATGATTAACTCAAAAATTCATCATTGGTTAAATACATAATCAATTGACTATTCAATAAAAGTCATCACAAACAATAAAACATAAACCAACGTTTATTCAAATACATGTTCTAAAAGTATGATTAACTCAAAAGTCCATCATTGGTTGGGACAATTCACTTGCCAAATGAAAACATACAATTTATATTTCCAAAATGTCTCATGACCAAATTATATGTATTTTCCAGACCAAATATGTTAAAAATGCAGTATTGCCAAATAATCTCCATTTACAAAATAAATCACTAAATGAATACACACACTTATGATTTATGCATCAAAATATCCAAAAATCCCAAATATGAGATTTTCACAAGATTTATGAACTCAAACATACCAAATATGCAAATTTCATCCAATAATCATCACATTTGTTAAAACTCAATAAATCATCTCAAGACTCCAAAATTGACATTTTTAACATGTACATAGTTTTCACAAAGCAATTCGAACTCATGTTGCGAGGTTATGTTAAACGTGGTTTCCAAACCCATACTTAGTTTCTAAAAGGTGAAGACTTGAATCCACAAGTAAATTCTCCCAATAACTTCTGAAGGTCACATTCTATGGCTAGAATTATACCAAATATGAACAAGATCGTTAGATCTAAAAAAATCCCCAAAATAGAGCTCAAAACACCCATACACTTGCCTCATCAAGATATTGAAGCCTCTCATCATAGATGTTCAATCTCCAAGGTTCTCCTCTTCATTTGCTGCAAAAGACGTCCTAAAAACGTCAAAGATCTAAAAATTGTGCGAGAGAAGGGAAGGAAGATGATGGAAGAAATAGGCGAAAACCCCTAAAATTTGTGCTTAAAAGATGCTCCAGAGGCTTCTTGCAACCTTTCTAGCGGTCTAAGCCGCAGGACTAGTCGCAATTGTACAAAAAACTCAAAATTTTAGAACAAAAAGTTGGGCGACTTGGTCACGGTTTTAAGTGGCGGACAGTTGACCCAACTTTTTGTTGGCTCCCGATACACCCTTTCTCTAGGGGGTGAGCATCGGAAGCGGGTACCTATTTTTGAAACTGCCGGTTCCGGAATCGGAACCAAACACATTTCGGTTCCGGTTTCTAAAATACGAATCAATCAGAACTGGTTCCGATGCCGATTCTAATTATTTTGGAATCATTAACCGCTGGGTACCGGTTGGGATCGGTTACAGGACTGAGTGCCCAGGAACCAAAACCGATGGGCACCCGCTATTTTCTAAAATAAATGTTTGAGTTTCGCACCAACCATTTAGCTGTAACACTTTATAATGTTAGTTTCATAGGAGTTAGGGTTCGAAGATGGTGGAACTTTGATATGTGCTCAAGATTGGCTGAGGGCATCAACAATATATATATATATATATATATATATATATATATATATATATATATATATATATATATATATATATATTTAGAGGATGTGCAGAAAAAAAATATGAGGAAAGTAATTTACTTATTTATTTTGTCTTTGTTTTTCCCGATATTTTTTATATCATATTTAACATTTTAATTTGTGTTTTTTGTTATTTTCATTTCAGAAATTGGTCGTAACGTCCTAGATGAGATATTTGTTAGCATCAACTATTTTTTTTTATTTGGTCAAAGACCTTCCAGCCTAGTGGTAAAGGTTTGGGCATGTCATAGTCATGAACCCGAGTTCGAGCCCTGGGAGAGGTGTGTTGGCGACATTTAAGTGGGGTCATGTTTAGCCTCCAAATTTACCGGGGATTAGTCGGGTTTTGGCCCGGACACCCTTACAAAAAAAAAAAAAAAAAACTAATTTTATTTGAGGTAATCTTCCAATTTATTTGTTGTTGTGACACTTTATAAAATGATGTTTGCTAATAAATGTTGTTTTGCTGCTGTTAGGTGTTGACGTAAAGTGTTTTAGAAGCCGTTTTGTTGTTGTCAAGACTCAGAAGTTTCTATCAAATTAGTTTTTAGTTTTTATCAGATTAATTTTCACATCATTTGTTCTTTGTAGTATTTATTTCGTTAAATTGGTACCTTATAATATACTACTAATTAATTTTTTACAGTATGAAATGATAAAAAAATTTAAAAAAAAATATAAATTTAAAGAACCGATGTAAGCGGTTCTTGTATCGTCATTCCAAGAACAGCTGGATCTGGTTTGGTTTTGGTTCCATAAATTTTGGTCGGGTATCCTACCTTTCTCTACCAAAACTTGCACCAATTATTTTCATGGTACAATATATTCCACTCACTGAAAAACCTCCAAAAGTTCATAAAAAGAACGTCAATCCTGAAATCTTATATCATATCCACAAAGATACGGGTGTATCGAAACAACTTCATATACAATGAATATTCTACTTGGTTCAAAGGACATCCTAGAATACATTCAACCAAAAGCATGAAATGTATCAAAACATTAATCAATGAGAATGAAAATAAAAGAAACTGTTTGGTTTTATATAATATGATTGACTCATTCCACCATAAGCCCAATTTTTCATTCTAGATCAAACCGGGAGGATGTCATTTTCATTCCAAACAGCCCCTAAAATCACATTGTCATTCCTGCTTCCAATCTTCAAGTCAAAAGTGATTTGATCATTTGAATTCTTCAATCCTTCAAAATATGGCAACAAGTGTACCCAAGTATTATGGAAATCTATAACAAGTTTTCTGCATTTTAGCCATAAATAACGAGCAGAAACAACGATGCAAAATCTACGGCTCTTCTTTTGTCAGATCACGAATCCGAGCCCGCAACTGTTCCTCCCGTGCTTGCTTTGCAGCAAGAGCTTCTTCATCAAGAACTTGGATGGGCAACCATTCTGGCCATTGGAACCAACTGTTTTTCTTCTCACCAGCCATCGATTCATATATGTCCTTAAAAACAGGCCTTAGTTTGATAGCAGCATAATCAAGCGAAGTTCCCACAACGGCGATCCCAACTGAGTAACGGATTGCACCGGCACGACCACCTGAGATCAATATGTGACGAGATCGTGTTAGTTGCCTAATAAATTTGATAAAAACCGAGTGATTAGACAAAATTATAAAGTGATTGTTGTTCTTCATGGGTTTTTCAATTACATGCCTTTAACAAATAAATTTATCAACGGGTTACTTATAGGTAGAGCCCAACCTCTCAAGAGGTTACACCAAGGCGAGAAGTGTGTGTGAGTATTTGTCTTATATAAATATTATATACTTCAAAAAAACAATATCAATCACATGAATTCTCGTAATCATATTCATTATATCATCTCCGTCCATATTTATCCCATCAGCCAACATAAACGGTCCACAAGGATGGGGAATGGGATGATTTCTTTTTGTCACGGGATGAAGATAACAGTTGGGAGACTCATTTCGAGTTAGCAGCTCCCATGTTTAGCATTGTGTGGCAAAAATAAGCTAACTTATTTTCTGGGTACATGTTTGGATGCTCATAAGCTAGTTTATTCACCGCTACATGAAGTAGCGTTTTGGTAGCTTATTGTCATTTTTTCCAATTATAACCCTCATTAATATTAACTATTATTTATTACTATTAATTATAAATAAATATTACTAATATTAATTAGTAGTAAGTATTAATGAATTTTAATTGTATATTATATATTAATATTATTTACAAATTCTTTAAGATAATTATTAGTCATATTAATTATTTTTATATTATCATTTTTTAATTATTATTCARTATATTTAGTTATAAAAATGCAAATATAATTTTTTTAACAATGTTTATGTAACATAAAAATTAAAGTTATGTTTATTTTGTTTATTAGATAATAAAAATGTATTATATAATTTGAATAAAATATTTAATTTAATTACTAAATAGAAATTTTTTAACTATTAATTAATTATTTGAGGTAGACCACTTTTATTTTTATTCATGTTGTATGTAATGGTTATTTAAAATCATAAATAATAGATTTTTCTAAAATTTGTTTTAACAAATCCAAATATTATTATATATATATAACATATAATAATCAATTTGAAATTCTTTTAATCAATATATTATATTTTTTTAATTTTATTTTACTATCTTGTTTTAGTTAATATATTATATTACTAGAGATTTATTTTAATTATATTTTGAAATATTATAACTGATTAATTTTTTAAGATGTCCTTTTTGGTCATTTTACAATCTTATCAGCTAGTTTTGCCAAACATGATATATTCATCAGCTAGCTTATCAGCTACGAACTAAATTATCAGCTACCAGCTAGCTTATCAGCTACGAACTAGATTATCAACTACCAGCTAGCTTATCAGCTACGAACTAGATTATCAGCTACCAGCTAGCTTATCAGCCATCAACTAGCTTATCAGTTACAAGCTAGCTTATCAGTTACAAGCTAGCTTATCAGTTACAAGCTAGCTTATCAGCTAGTTTGCCAAACATAAACTTAGAGTAACTGGAAGAAGACTCATCCACGGCCTCAAAGTCAGGTTCTGTAAGAACACAGCTACTATGTTTAGAGTTAGCAGACTGTTTTCCTACCTTTTTTATTTACTGTTTGGTTTACTTATACTATTGGTGGTCGGTCCTTGAATAAATGTACTATGAATTCAGGGAAAATAATATGAATCCCCATAACAACCATATGTTCTAATTACTGTTTGATTTTTCGTTTACTGCTGTTATTATTTATTCATGATTATTGATCCTAAACCAATCAATTATTCTAATTACATGACAATGGGGGGAATCTACAACAACCAGCACTAGAAATGAAATAAAGTTTTCAGTCAGGGACTATATTCCAATTCAGTCATATGGAGTACTCCTTCTGTTACAAAGTGTTAAAAATGTAAGTATTACATTGAAGATTGAACCCGTAATTGTTATAAATTCTTATTACATTACCCTTGTAATTTAAGCAATCTTTGAACTTTCTTCACAAATAGGAAGAGTGGCAAATGGATAGAAGAAGTACTAATTAGATGCTCCTAAATTAGCTTAAACAGCCAACACTCGGAAAAAGTAGAAGAATCTTAAAGCGACCAGCATATTGAGAAGAAGAAATCTGTATCCCAAAAAGGCAAACAGATAGAAGGTTGTGTAGGCACAACAGATAAGAGGTTTTACAGAAAAAGAGACCACTGACTGTATACGAACTTGCTACTCCTTTTTAAAATATGTTGTTTGTTGGTAATGTTTTGCTATAGTTTTTCTCACAGTTCTAGTTTTTTTTTTCATCTTACTAGATTGAGACATTTCAAAAATAGGGATCAATAAATCCATGAATGCCTAGCATTTTTGCTGCGAATAGTCAGCAAAAGACAAGAACCTTAATTTGCATGGTTCACCCAAGCTCTACATCTAAGGGCAATGGAATGAGCATTCACTATATAAGAAAAGCAATATAAATAGAGAATACCAAATGAATAAGTGATGTGTGTAACCCTAAAAAACAGGAGGAATTTATGGACTTGATCCATGACTCCAATACGAATGCAATTGTACTAGGAGTCTGACTCAAACAAATAAATCTTAATTGTAGACAGATAAGGAATTTCTTAATATTTATATCCCACAAATTTGTACGCCTCTTTGAGATCTTTGCCCTAAGCTGATTGCAGTACGTGATGTAGGGTCCAGAACTAAATGAAGACTCTTATTTGAGTTAAAATTCAGAAAATGTTAACAGTTTTCCCTACACAGACAAAAGAAGTCGACTAACCGGCATTAAAACAAGCATTCCAGAATGCTTCTCGCTAACTCAACTGTGGCTAGTTTATCTCAGCCCTACAAAGTGATAACTCAACTGTGGCTAGTTTATACTTCCTCAACTCCAGTTTTAGAGAGTATGAATGATGATGACAGTTAATATTTGCCAATATCTAACAGTGTTCAGCACATACACCCCTAAACTAACATTGGATTTCCCATTTGGGTTTTGTGATAGATGGTTCATTGACAACTAACCTTGCAATCTGCCTAGAATAGCACCAGTACCAAACCCAGCAATTGCCGAGTCAAAAAGATCATCAGGCTCTGAATGCCTGCTAGCTCTTACGATCTCCCGAGCACCTGTCATCAAAGGAAACAAGTTAAAAACCTCAAGGTCCCATTCACTTTAATCATGTTCTTCCATCAAGTACATTTCTCCATTTTGTTATTCATTTCTCCTTGAACCAAGTAAATGGGTCCCAAAATCACATTTTTATTCTTCTTATGTTGGGATTCAAAATAGAATGTTAAAAGAAAAAACGAATGTGATCCAATATTCTCAGAAGCCATTATAATTAAAGCTAGATACATCTTCAATCATCTCCTACGCGGTCCTACAAAATACATCCATGACAGCCCATCTGGTACTAAACGCCATGGTTCTGAAAGTGAATCAGATCTGGACTGTTAGGGGGAGTTGTGCAAGAGGGAGGCCACGCAAACCAGATCACTCTATACTTCTTACACTTGCTCAATCTCTAAAGCTAATTCGGAAACTATGGAATGGAAGTAAAGCCTGACGAACCACACACTCAATAACCCCAAAACGTCCATATGTCCCAACAAAGCTACTAAATCACTACTTCTGGTAAACGAACACCAAAGTCTGGTGGTCCAGATAGCACTCATATTCATAGCAAACAAAAAACAAGATATGATTTGAATACTCAGAGAATTTATAGTTTAAAAGTTAATTTCTTCTTAGGGGTAACTTCCCCAGTGATAACACCATCATCCATAATAAGAGATCTTTTAACGAAGTAACAGCTATCCTAGTGACATTAAGTCAAAGGCATCCCTTCCCACCATTGCAAAGACGACAGTCTTGATGCATAAGTATTTCCCCAACTAGTAGCATCAGTCTTACAGTTCATAAGGCTATAAGCTATGACCAATATTATTTCCTCGATAGCAAATCATAAAGATGGTTCTCAGTATGGATATAGAAACAAAACAAATAGATACAATACAACAAAAGAAGATGATGGTTTACCACAATAGCAGCCAGTGACTATGGCAAGATTAGTGGCATAAGTTGCAGACATATTTGCAAGGCCGTGTACCTTCCGATGTCTTGATACTAATCCAATTCCTCCTCCCACGATTCCTAATCAAGAAACATATATTCAAAACATAGCTACATCACACTTTTTGGGTGTGTTTGGGAACTTTACTTCCATGGATTGAAACTCAAATTGGAGTAAATGCATTAAAATTTTGAAGTAAATGAACTCCAACAACGATTCCAAACCATAATTTCTATCATCCCAAACACAACCTTAGAAACTCTCTATGAATCGTTCTTCAAAAATATAAAAAAACTACGAGCATAAACAGTGAGACAGCAAAAATACACGATATGTAGTAGTTTTTTTTTTGTTAATTTAATCAATATCCTACCGCAAATTCAAAACTAAAAACTAAAAGACGAAAAGCCAACTGTAAGAACTATAATTGCAATATCAACTTCACCATGATCTCTGAACTAGTTTCGGCATAAAAGAAAACACTATTTTCGAGCACAAATCATATAAAAACGATACAACTAATCAAATACACATAATCTTAAATGTTCGATCCTTTGCTGCTGTTCATATTCAATAAATCTATTGCAAAAACAAAATTAAATCAAATGAATTTGGGAAAAGAACCTCCGAGGAGAGTAGGATAGAGAATGCGACTTCCCCAACTGATTCCGTCTTCTTCTAGGGTTTTAATTCCATTGGTCGACTCCATTTCCGAGCATCCTCTCAAGTCTCAGATCCCAAATGTTGATTGAGGTGCTTTTTTCAAGTTCATACTCGAATCGGCCGACTAAATGCAGGTCCGGTTTAATAATCAGAAGCAAATTGGGCCGGTTCAATATGTAAACCAAATGGCCCAAAACATTACCAACCCAAAAGCTCTCATTTTAAACATTTTATCCAACATAAATTATTATTATTTTATTAACCTGGATATCCAACCCGCTATGCGAGCCGACTAATTCCAGAACGACCACATGTTTTGCAAATAGCCCGTAGTCACCGTATTTGAACCTCTGTAGCCACAAGAGGATTTTTATTCCTCCTTGAATTTGAACCTAAGACCTCCTTGTACTTTTGACCTTAGAAGTCAAGCTCAAACAAATCAGACACCACCCTTGTGGTTTATTAATATTGTGTTCGGTTGTCGGACAGGTGGGGAATGTTGGGTGAACCAGAAAATTTTGGGTAGAACTGGATCTAAGCGTTAGCTAGGTAAGCGCCTTGTAGTAAGATGAGTGGTTATGAACCCTACAGACCATCCACATAATTGTATGATGATGGTGACTTGTTGATTGATATCCAACTTGTCATTCTGATGGTTGTCTTATCATACTAAAGGTTTCTCTGGGGTGCTATCCCCTGGATGCGTGTTCTTGTTAGTGGGTTTATGGTCGGTTGTTTGTTGCTTTCGTCGTGTTGGATCCCCGGTGTAGGTTTTTGTTGGGTTTCGGTTATGACCACCCTCCTTTATATGCCTTATAGATGGTCGGTTGGTTTTTTTAGTCAGGTTTTGTGTTGTCGATCATGTTTGTAGGACCGTAACGGTATGATGCTCCGGACATAACAGGAAGGCATTTGAATGATAAATACCAAGAATGACAATTTTATACCAAAATAAATCAGTCAATATATGTACCAATCTTACCAATTAAATTGATACTAATTACTGTCGGTTGAAGATACTATACGAAGTATGCAAACTTGGTTGATACACAATATTGGAAGTCATATACCACAGTAGTACCATGCTACCGACTTAATTAATTATTTATTAGGTTCTATATCTTTTATGTATTGAATATTAAACATTGTAACTTTAACTATTTTATTTAAACATTTGAATGTTCGCAAATTTTATTCCTTGCAATTAAAAGCACATAAACATCACATGTGTTACTTGGAAACTCAAAGTTTGAATAAAATGACAAATTTCATATATGTAACTTGAAGTTGGCACCAATCAAGTACCAACATGAAAAAGTTGGTACAAAATGTAGTTGGTTTGTACGTATATATGATTTCGCATAATCTATACTATATTATTATAAAACATTTGATAAAAAAAAATTAAATTTTTTTCTTTATGCATGAAGTATTGTGTATTAATGCATATTACTTAAAATTTAATATTACATGTAAATTATGCGTAAATACAACTTATTAAAACTTTATTTTTATTCGTATAACTAACTGTAGATAAATCAAATATAAGATAAATATCTCATTTTAAATATAAGAAATCTAAAATATAATTAAGATAATCACTGAGTTATAACTTAATCACTATATTTATAAAAAATTTATTGTTAAGCCAAAAAAAATTACTTCCCTATTTGACCTAAATTAAATTATATTAAATAATTGAATTAAAAAAATTGTAAAAAAAACGAGAACTTTTGAATAGTTAATTTGATATTAATATCGATATATTTTTTAAAATTTTTATGATGTCTTCAAATTTATTTTTAAAAGTAAAAACATTATCTTTCTTAAAATCACATAAACCGTATTGTATCAACAAAGACAAAAAATAAAATGAAACATTAAAATGAAGACGTATCTCGCTGCATTGCGCGAATACCCTTCTAGTACAATTATAATTGGTTGGTAGTGTACCAAGTCCAACCCCATTTAAGGGGTGTTTGAGATTGCTTATAAAAACAACTTATTGACTTATTCCGGCATGACACCGGTAATAAGTATTTTTGAGTGTTTGAATAAACAACTTAATTATACCGGTGCCAAACCGATAATAAGAAGTTTTTGAAAAAGTTAAACCTTACTAACTTATAATAAGTTGATAAACACTTTTATAAAAAAGCATAAGTTGTTTCAAATAAGCAATCCCAAACACCCCCTTAATTTGAATATGCACCTATATATAAATCATCCTACAATAAGAGTTGGTTTTTGGTAAGAATAATAGTTATCATGAGAAGGATAAGAAATGATCTCCATCATTTGGATCAATCCTAATTGAAGATCAATTGAAAATACCCTTCTAAGCTAATTATGGGTTATTTTTGAGACTTAAGGGGACGTTTACCAAAACACTTACCCGGTAAGCACTTATCGGTAAAATTCAACATTATTGTTTACTTTCCGGATAAGATTTTATTCACTAAAACGCATCGTATGCAACAATTTATCCCGGTAAGCGCTAACCATGGTAAGAGTCATCGTCCTTACTTACCGGGTAAGACTCTCGATTCTTGCCTTCGCTCTTACCGGGTAAGATTTTTAGTCATTGTCATATTCATCCGGTAAAGCAAAATGACTTGGTAAGCGCTTACCGGATAAGCGTTTGGTAAACGACACCTTAATGGTTCAGATTAGGTCAGTAGCAATTAAAAGTAATCAAAGGTTCAAATCTCTTCTTACAATTATCACCTTAACTCCTATTCTCACACTATCCTTCGTCCCTACAAACAAAAGACGATAAGTAAACTTGGTTAGCGAAAAACGATTGCCAAATCACATAAAACACCACATATTCAACACCACAATCGTATTGAAAAATCAAACAATGTAACAAAACGCTCCGTCTATGTACAAATAAATGAGCGAAAAAATTCTTGTTTCGAACGACGTCGTTCCCACCAGCTACAAAAATCAGCGTTGGCGTGGTATAAATTATCGATAAAATAAAATAATAAATAAAAATCATCAAGCTGCTGATGCATCTGCATCATCAGAACCTGAGTAACCATTTCCCCTTTCCGAGTCACTATTGTTCTGTTGCTGATGCTCAAACTTCATCCTGGAACTAACCCTTCTCTGGTTCTCTGGCAAAATGAATCAGAATTTCATTTCTCAACACACATAACCAAATATGCTATAAGTTTAGCTGGTTTTTCAATTAGAGTCGGGTTCAAACGAGACCAATAACCAAATAAAAGAACATGAAAACAGCCAAATCACATGTGAATTTACATTAGTCTCATGTTGCAAATTCACACGTGATTACGTGAGACCTTGCCTCTGACCTAGGTTGCAGGCCAAGTCGCCCACACACCGTTGCATTGGTCGTGTTCCACAATCACATTGTGATTTCGGTGAATCACATGTGATTTGGCAGTTCTAGTGTTCTCTTATTTTGACCATGTTCTCGTTTGATCCTCCCTCTTTTCAATTAAATATGAAGCAAATATGATTACTTTTGCTGTTGATTGCAGTGCGAGTCATTGTTAAGAACTCGTCCCAACTCAGTTTACTCAGTTCAGCTTTTTGTTCGATTGTGAGCTCGAAGTTTGGTTCCCTCCCACACATGAAAGCAGCCCTGCAAGAAACAAAAATTAAACCTGAAAGTGCAAATGATAAAATGGTCCTTTTATGTGTGAACCATCAGCTGTTGGAAATGGGGCCAAAACGACTGTTTTTGACGATCAAAAAGAAGCTTCATTTTTATCTTTTAAAGTCTTGTAAAAGGTGTGGGAATATGTGAAACCTCATTAGATTACTCTCGATAAGATCCCTTGAGGAGAGGAGAGAAAAGAGGTTCCATCATATAGAGGAGAAAGGCAAAATTGTAACCTTCCCACGGCATATAAGCTACTAATACGTTTCCCACCGAAGCAAGTTCGGGTCCAATTCTAGCCGAGGCAGGACTCCAACATCCTCCCTCCAAGGCTCCAATGGAGGTTGGACGGACACGGATTGTCCTAGAGTGCCGAGTCCCTAAAGTGGTAGACCTTAACTCTGATACCATGTAAAAATATGTGAAACAGAGGTTGGACGGGAACAAATTGTCCTAGAGTGTCGAGAGGGTGCTAGATGGGTACAGATTGCCCTAGACTGTCAAGTCCCTAGAGTAGTAAACCTTAGCTCTGATATCATGCGAAGATATGTGAAATAGAGGTTGGGCGGGCGAAGATTGTCCTAGAGTGTAAAGAGGGTGCTAGACGGGTGCAAATTACCCTCGAGTGTCAAGTCCTTAGAGTGGTAAACCTTAGTTTTGATACGAAGTGAAAATATCCAAAACAAAGGTTAGACGGGCACAAATTGTACTAGAGTCGAGAGGGTGCTAGATGGGTATAGATTACCCTAGAGTGTTGAGTCCCTACAGTGGTAGACCTTAGCTCATGGTACCATGTGAAAATATGTGAAACAAAGGCTAGATGGGCACAAATTGTCCTCAAGAATCGAGAGGGTGCTAGATGGGTACAAATTGCCCGAGAGTGTCAAATCCCTAGAGTGGTAGGCCTTAGCGCCAATACCATGAGAAAACATGTGAAACAAAGGCTAGACAGGCACAACTTATCCTAGAGTGTCGAGAGGGTGTTAGACGTGTACAGATTGCCCCAGAGTGTCAAGTCCCTAAGTGGTAGATCTTAACTCTAATACCATGTGAAAATATGTGAAACATAGGCTAGACAAGCACAGATTGTCCTAGAGTGTCAAGAAGGTGCTAGACTGGTACAAATCACCCTACAGTGTCAAGTCCCTAAAGTGGTAGACCTCGACTTTGATACCATGTAAGAATATGTGGAACCCTAACCCCATTAGAATTACTCTCCAAAAGAGCACTTGAAGATTCCCATCATATATCGAGGAGAAAGGGTCAAACTCTAGCCTATATGGAACTTCAACAAACTAGTATTTATTTTGTTTCTTGAAGCATTACTATATTCAAGAATTGTATATAAGAATCTTTGCAATAATGGTCTACTAATTCACATAACCAGTTTCTTCCAAACCTTTTTTTTGGAAGGGTGTCCCGGGCTATGCCCAAACTAATCCTGACAAATTGCGACTGTAAGACATCACCCTTGATAAACTAAGCGGCCACAATTGTTATGGACACCTGGAATTGAACCCAAATAGGATATTCCACCACATCCCCCTGGGCCTCAACCACTACGCCAAAACCCTTGTGGTTTTCCTCCAAACCTTGGTCAAGGAGAAAAAACCCAAATCGAGCTCCATATCCAACAGGCGAACCACATGTCATTTATCTTTTCCTATTAATATTATGTGTTCGTGATGTCGACATCTCGTGATTCTAACATCAACAATTACCTGTCATACAAGCGGGCAGCTTCCTCTTGAGAGCTCACCGTGCCCAGATGGATTTGCTTCTTGTCAACTTTGATTGCAGCCTGCCATTTCATGTTTTTGTAATATACCCCTCTCATTACGCACGCTTCTTGGTTCTCGAAATTCTTCCTTCTGTGTCTTTTTCGTCTCTTGAACTCTGGGACTAACAAAAATGATCATATTAAAGAGAAAAAAGCAACGGACAAAGAGACTTCTTGAAAATGTAAATAACTTTTAATGAAGAGACTTGTATATATGTGGATAGAAAACTTGGGAAGTGAATTTCCATCACCCAGAACTTCCATCATGCAGGTTTGTTCATAACTTCATATGGTGTGTACTAGAAATGCACAAGGCCCGGGCTTTTCGGGCATGGGCCTTCCGAGCCCATTTTCAGTGAGCAAAAAAGGCTTGGGCTTTTTTAATCCCGAGCCGAGCGAGGCTTTGGGGTTGAAAAATGGCCCAATTGGGATTTTTCAGACTGGGATTTTCCAAATTGGGCTTTTTCGGGCCCAAAATTTCGGCCTGATCGGGATTTGAGGCCTAGCTAGACCGGGCTTCGGGCTTACTAGGCCCAGGATTTTTCAGGGCGTGCTCACTTCGGGCTCAGGCTTTTTTGGGCATCTCTATGTGTGACTATGGGTACCATGTTCTTGATCCAGCAAGAAACGAACATAGTCCCAAAAAATGAAGGAAGAATGGAGGAAAATGATAATGAATTGTTTTTAGCCTTCATTTATCCTTTTCTCCGTTTTGTTCATCTCTCAAATCAAGTAAGACCCACAATCACATCTTAAATGTAAATTATCCCCACAAATAAACCAAACCGAACCAAGCTAGCCCGATAGATAGGCCCCACAAATGAAAACTATGAATCTTCGCTATATATGATCATATAAATTTAGCATATTTGTCTTTCTCTTTTTCTATCTGTATTGCTATAATTTACCGATATCTAGCTTTTCAAATTTTGGCATATCTGTATTTATCCCTTTCACACACTTTTTACTAGCCAGGGGTCTTCACAGAAACAACCGCTCTACTATGTCGGGTAGAAATCAGGTTTGTGTACATTTTACCCCCCCCCAGCCGGACTTGGGCAACCGATCGTGCTTTGAACTAGGATTAGTGAGCTGCACGCCTAGATGGTGTTGCGAGACACACAAGACCACGTTGTCAGCTTGCCTCGGCCCGTAGCACCACGTCCTTGGCACGTCTCGTCGCTCGCATAACTTGGCAACTCGACGCGCTTTGAACAAGGATCACCAGGCAGTTAGGATATATTGGGCTCCTTTGGTTCAAACCAGAGGCAAGACAATATTGAACTTGTGGATGATATGGTATCAGACATGTTCTTAAACCGTATGGCAAGTTCAATGTCATATTTTTTACCGGACGGGCCTAGATGGTATCGTCTATTTTCCAAAGATAAAATGATCTCCTTACCGAGTTTCTATTTATCTAGAACAAAAGTCTGAACTTTTTTCTTGAACCAAAAGGGAAAATGGCAAGATGGAATAGATTTAATGAATCTTATTCAACTAAGGGGCCATTTACTTATCACTTACCGGGTAAGTGCTTACCTTACCGATTGAGCATGTAAAGGATCAAGAATCCTACCCAGTAAGAGGCATAGCAAGGACCGAGAGTCTTACCCTGTAGGTGAGGGAAAAGACTCTTGCCCGGTTAGCGCTTACCGGGTTTCAGAGGCTTACCAACAATCCATTATGATGGCTGACGTCTCTTGCCCGCAAGCGCTTACCCAATAAGCGCTTGGTAACATCCCCTAAGAAAAGACGGCATAATGACTAGTGAGTAACTTCAAAACCGTAAAGAAACAGACCTGGATGTGGAACCGGCTGCTTATTAGATGAGCTAGATTCATTGACAATTGAGGGTTCAGGTTCTTCGGATTTTGTATTTTCCTGCTACACACATGGATAACATAAATGTTGTTTAATACCAAGTAACAAAAAAGAAAGTAAATTTTTACATCCCTCCTGAAGGGTAAATTTTTACATCCCTCCTGAAGGATAAATATCGTGATAAGGTAATAAGGGTAGGTTCATATGTGAATTATTGAAAAAATCCATTTGAAGATGCATATGTAACCCATATGAATAATCTGTAAATTCGATTCACATATGCATCTTCAAATAGATTTTGTCAGTGATTCACATATGAACCTCCCCTTCTTATCTTCTCACGATCTTTAGCCTTCTTATTTGAACCGACCCTGGATGCATCTTCTCACTAGCTATAAGTAGTTCAATAGACTCCTCGTCCTCCCAAAGGAAAATTGCTAGGATTTCTATACCTCGTGAAACTTGCAATCATTTCCAAGTTAAAATAACCTATTTTCCCATTATCATCGTTACAAATGACCCAATGGTGTTAATGAGGGTACATGAGATTCCTCTACTTTTTTTTTCTTCTATCGAGAGGCATTTTGGATTTCTAACAACTAGTGAAACATCTTTTCCTCAAACCATATACTAAGTCAAATATTTGCAATTTTCATAGGTTGGAAGGAATACTAAACCATTATCCTCGTTAACTTAGAGACCGTTTGGTTTGACGAAATGTTTTTGATTGATTTGGGTTTCGTGGAAAGATTTGGAATTAGAGGGATTTGGAATCTTTAGTGTGTTTGGTTTGTAAGATTCGGAATGGAATTGAATTCCATTCTTTATAGACAATTTATAAAAATAAATTATAAATAATTATATTACCTTTTATTAATTGATTATTACAAAAATGAAGGTTTTTTAAACATATTTTAAAACGTTACTACAAACAAGGGATCGTTTGGTTTAAAGGAGAGTCAATAATTGAAATCCCAGGATTTTAATGACATCCTACAAACAGTGAATATGTGTCGAGTCCCTGGAGTGGTAGACCTTGGCTCTGATATCATGTGAAATATGTGTAATCCCATTAAATTATTCTCCAAAAGAGCCCTTGAGCGCCGGAGAGAATATTGGTTCCATCATATACTGAGAAGAAATAGTCCAAAGTCTAGCCGATGTGGGACTCCCAAAAATATAATGTTCGTTACAAAAGATAAGCATTAAGCCACGATTTCCATGCTTACCTCGTCAGGCTGGTCAAAGTCAACCGGAGGCGAAGGATGCATGCCAGCCAATCTTGTGCTTTGCATCCAATTTCCAGGTGATTGCCCATTTTCATATGGTGAAAGAAAATCAAGAAAAGGGCTTCTCCCTAAATTTTACCATTGAATATCATCAATAAATGATAAAGGAAAAAGAAAAAAATAAGACAGTTGTTAACAATTTCAAGTTCTATACACAAAAATGTAAACCGAATACTCTGTTAAAAAAACATATAACTCGGTGTCGACCTACCATAAAGTTTGATAAGTCTTTGTCTACGGATGCTCACCATATTGTCTTAAGCAGATCCTAGCATCATTCAAAAAACAAGAATTTAACTTATGCACCGAGAGAAATAGAAGAACAAGGCTGATGGATACAACAAGGGCATGCTCTCATATTTTGTTACATGAATGATTTTCCAGATATAAGAAAGCAAAAAAAGAGCTTTTTATGATTACAACAAGAAGATCAAGTTCTACCATAAGCATAGCCATTGCATACAACAAGATTGTCAAGATGTTAGACAACAATTCTAGAGGTCTCTATTAGTTGACATTGTGAATTTTGAATGTCAAACAAGTATTCCAATTTCATAAAATATCAAGTTTTCTGAGGAAAAACCAATAGCTACAACAGATGGAACAAAATGTATTAAACCAAACCAAACAAACCCGATATATCCCACTTGAAGGTAAGGATGGTGGGGGATGTACACAGACCTGACTTCTATCCCAAAGAGTATAGCGGTTGTTTCCATGAAAACCTTTGGCTTGTGAAAAGTGTGATGGTGATAGAAAGACAGATAAGATAAATTTTGAAAAGTTGGTTAAGAATACAGGAAAAGCATAACCAATTTGAAGAGCAAGAAGTATTATTAACCGGAAAAATTAATAGGTCTTGAAATTAGAAAATAATTTATGATTGTTATATGTATGACAAATACAAACTCGAAATTCGAAGTAAAAGAATGACAGCTATATGTGAACCAAGGGAAGACTTATTACTATTTCCTTTAAATTTGAAATAATTGTACTAAGTAAGTGTATCCAACATGCTTATACTAATCAAGACCTTAAACCCCCTTTCTACCCTTTATGCACATTTGTATTAAGCATTGTCTTTCATGCATGTATGTGTGCACATATACTTTTCACGGCATGCTACTGCTGAATCGGGCACAGAATCGCTACTTCAGGGACGAACAAGGGTCTAATAATGCTATCTAGTTCAAAGATAAGACCAGTGAGGCATTTCATCGAACACGGGTGGCTCGTATTCAAGATTCACAAAAAGAATGGTCTTGCCTAATAAAGAAACGCCTACATAGTGAGAGAAAAAAATCCAAGTCAACCCAGTAATCCTTTCACATTTCATGGCTGATCTACCTATTTCTAATAAGGGTTAAAGAAACACAACATTTCATGGCATATCTACCTATTTCTAATAAGGGTTAAAGAAACACAAAACCCCCCAAAAGAATTTCAAGATCATAATAGAAAATGTGACAGAATCTTTGCACCTGTTCATAATTCAAACCCCCCCCCCCCAAAAAAAAACGAATTCAACACCATTCTGTGTATGTTTTCTTGAATTAAGCAAATAAAATCAAAACAACACACACAATGAACCAAACATCATACCAAATAGAGATACGATGTCAATCAGATAAACCAAATAACTACAATGCCAAAAAAGACCCAAATTGTCTTCGAAAACGCAAGTCAACCTACCACCTTTCATGGACGGAATACAAGAAACCAAAGTTTTACCCCTTAGTTGCCAATCGATCAAGTAAACCTCACAAACCATAGAGCTTAAAAATACATAAAATCTCAAAATACATAATCATATCAATCTAGAAACGAATGCATTTAGGATAAAAAGGGAACAATTATGAAGAAGGAGATGAAAACCCCTTGTGGAAAAGAAGCTACAACAGAGTGGTGGGTGATTTTAGTAGAGACCTGAGAAGGTGGCGGAAGGAAGGAGCGAAAAAACCAAGAGAGGTGCGGTATGGAAACTGGGTTTTAATCCAATTTGGTGGTTTACGAAGGCAGGGTGGTGAGGTTGGAGAGAGAAAGTTGGGATTTTGGATTTTTGGTGTAGAGATTAGCCTCAAAGGGCACAGAGGGGTGTCCAAGTTGGCAAGAACTTTTGGTATTTTATTTTATATTTTAGTTCCCATCTTTTTGGTATTATTACCCAATTGTTCAATTATTAAGGTTTTTCAATCAAATTCAGTTGATTAAAGACCATGTATCTTTTGGGAGGAGTTAACCCAATATATTATATAGAGAATATTATAAATTAAAATTTTAATTCAAAGATATTTTAGGCGTTTTCTTTTCTCTCTACTCTCTTCCCTCTCTCTCTCTCTCCCCTATCCTCCGGCCACCATCCTCCAGTGATACCACTGTAATACCTAAAAATATTGACTATGTCAAACAAAAGACGTATTGTGATACCCGAGCACATATAAGATGCATTGTGATACCATTGTGTTACATCTCTGATCGACCACATAAACAACCTCATTATGATACCCAAGCACATATAAGATGCATTGTGAATTGTGATACCACTGTTGTATCACCGGAGGACGGTGGCCGGAGGGAGAAGAGAGGAGAGAGAAGATAAAATACCTAAAATGTTCTTGGATTAAAATTTCAATTCAAAATTACCAAAATTATAAATTTTCTAATTTATCTGTTGATTTGTGGTTGAAATTGAATCACACGGTTACCACAAACTAATTAATACCCATTTGATTAGACCTATATATATATATATATATATATATATATATATATATATACGGTTTGATCAATTAAGCTGCCAAATTGAAAACCAGACCAAACTACATGGCTTAGCTATTTTCAAACCAAATGCACCGTTAAAGTAGCAAAAACCAATCCACTTTAATTTGGTTCAATTGGTTTTAACGATATTTGCCTAAAAAAACATTGTTTAATTTGGTTCGACAAGCATTTGTAGTCCTTTGTTCTCATGGACACACTCTTCTTACCAGTTCTGTACCAACACCTATCAAAATTAAAACCTTTATTTTTATATTGTCAACATTATATCCTGATATAAAAAAAAATTCAAATAATACGTAGATGGTTCACTTGGCATAAAAAAGGAATCATTTAAACTCATCCAGAATGTATACCAAAAAAACAGTAACATTTCATTAAATTCCAGTTACTGAATCATAAGATGTGAGGATATAAAATTTATAATGCATGCAAACTGTATTAAAATGAAACAAAAATATTAAAGAACTGTTTTCATTTTTTTATAAAGTTATAATACTTTTCATTTTTTTTTTTAACTAAGCACTTATCCGGTAAGCGCTTAACGATAAAATTCAACTTTATTGCTTACTTACCAGGTAAAATTTTAATATACTAAAACGACATTGTATGTAACAATTTATCCAGTAAGCGCTAACCATGGTAAGAGTCATCGTCATCACTTACCGGGTAAGACTCATAGTCTTGTCTTCGCTCTTATCATGTAAGATTTTTGGTCATTGCCATATTCATCCGATAAGAAAATGTGACTTGGTAAGCGCTTACCCGGGTAAGCATTTGGTAAATGACCCCTAAATTACAGTATATCATCTTAACCGTATCAAATATATAATACATTCTTTTAATTGCATAAAATATACAATACGTTCTCCAAATAAAAACTTTTGAAGGTACATTTGCTAAAATTCAAACCGAAACAAAACATGCTATATTTTGATAAAACTTGCTCTTTATAATAAGATTAACATGACTGAAACGTATATACATTATACTTATTATTATTTTTTATTATCTATACTATATTATAAAGTCATTGACAAATACTTTTAAAAATCATTTTTTATGTATGAAATACTGTTTATCAATGCATATTACTTAAAATTAGAGGTTACAAGTAAATTGTGCGTAAGTACAACTTATTAAAGCTATATGTTTGAATTCGTGTAACTAACTGCAGATAAACATAATCAACTACATGATAACACATCCCATTTTAAATCTAAAATATAATTAGGATAATCATTGAGTTATACTTGTAACAAAATATTTAATTATAATCTTTATAAAAAATATATTATTAAACCAAAATAAAATGCTTCATTATTAAACCTAAATTAAATTATAATAAAAGATTTGAATCATATAAATTACATAAAGAACGATAATTTTTAAATAGTTAATTTGATACTAATATCGATATATTTCTTTCAAATTTTTATGAATAAAAACATTATCGTTTTCTCAAAATCACGTAAAAACGTATTATGTCAACATAGACAAAAAATAAAATGAAAAATTATCCCGATGTAATAAAATATCAAAGGCATTATCACGAACTTATCTCAAATAAGCTGCATACATCACTATACTTTCACTTGACATAAAGTAAAATACAAAAATCGTCTTAATATTTCGTCGATTTTTTATCATCGTATTAACTAACTTTCATATTTTTATAAAATGCATCTGAATTTTGATAATTTTTTATTAAAAAAAATGATCATGAAAATATTCACATTCAAACATTGTTGAAAAATAAAACTTAAATTTCCATGAATTACCTAAAAAATTATTTATTTTAATATAAGTTTTTTTAAAAGTTTTTATCATATATTTTTTAATGTGAATTAAGATATAAATGAATTATATATTTTTGGTTGCTTTTGCTTGAATTTTTCTTTATTTGGGAAAATTAACAAGTTAGATTTATGTGGTTGCATTTTTTATGAGTTCAATCTGTAATTCAAATCATAGGACTCCAACTTGTTAAATAATTGCACTACAAATATTCAACTTTTTGAAAGAAAAGGGTAAAAAGGTAATTTGGTTTTCAAAGTTGATAAGAAGTTTTTGATAAGTTAAGTTGTTTCTGATAAGTTAAAAGAGAGTGACTTATCAAAAACTTCTTATTACCGGTTTGACATCGATATAAACATTTTTTTTTCATTTAAACACTAAAAACTTCTTATTACTAATACCATACCGGATTACGACAATAAACATTTTAAATAAGTAATCCCACACACCCCTTCTCCGTCGTCTTCTTCCCCCTTATCCTCTTACCCTTGACAACCACCATCTATCGAACCAGATATGGGAAGAAACCCGTCTTCTTCCTCTACACCACCACCTGCAAAATGAACCCCTTGTCCTTTTCAATCCACAAAACAAGTTTCTTAGACGAAAAACATCAACGAAAATTAATTTTAAATCCATTATTTGTTTATTCATGAAACTGATTCATCAATCAAATGGATTCTCATCGGTTAGCTCCGACAACCATTTTTTTTTTTAAATGACGAACCTGTTGCATTTGGTCTATCACCCCCAACCCATCATCGGTGATTGGCCCTTGCAATTGGTTTCTCTTTTTCTGACTGCTCTATTTTGTTTTTCAATCCTCTTTTTTTATCTATACGCACCCTATTAAACTGTTGTGCAAGAGGAAGAATTGAAAGACAAAGAAACGTATCGAAAAGATAAATATCAATGGCAGGGCCAACGACGACATGAGCTGTATGGAGTACAAATGACGATGGGCGGTGCAAGGATTTGAAAATGATGAACCTCATCTAGGTTTTTTTTTACTTTAAAATCCTCATAGCTGGTTACAGTTAGTATTTTTGAGTTAAAAATTATGTAGGTAACCAATTTTAAAAATTTCGATGATTTATTTATTCAAATGAAATATTCATGAATTTAATCATTTAAAATTTTAATAATTTATTCGTTAAAAATTAATTTAAAGACTTAGGGGTTGTTCAATTCGGTTTTTATTAAGTTCTGTATGAATTAAGTTGTATGTATTAAGTAAGTTGTGTGTATGATTAAAGATAATTTTTTGTTCGTTTGTTATGTTGGATAAATAGTCTGAATGTTTGAAATAACAGTTTCAGTCATCAGTCTATGTCAAATACTRATTAAAATAACTGTTTGATAATAATGATAGAATGGTTGACTTTGAAATCAATCCTCACATATCCTTTTTTTACATACTAAAAATGCACCTAATGGATTCAATTTTCTAAACTCGGCTCATCTTCTCAATCTGTGTTGAGCCCCTCATTTTGCTTCGTGAATTTCCAGTAGTAGATCATGAATTTCAAAACCCAGTTCTTGACTTCTTGATTTTCAAACACAGTTCAATCGTTTTGAAATTCAAAAACCAAAAGGATTTTCTATCTGTGTTGAGCCACTCAAGCGTTTTCAAAACATATCGAGAAATCAACAAACGATTGATTTCAAAAACCAAAGGATTGATTTTTTTGGTTTCATTCACAAATTCTTGATTTCCTGATTTTCAAAACGAATTTCCAACAACAAAATTTAGAGTCCCGTCATAAATCCCTTTTAGGTTAAACATTAGAACATACAAAACTCAGATTCAGAAAGAATAAAGATTTACAAGCTTAATTGGAGCTTTAGGTTAAAAAACCAAAGAACAAAGGAGCGACGAGGGAGATGGATGGGGAGAACAACACTCAGAAGCGGTGCTTAACCGTGGGTAGGAGAGTGCAGGCTTCGATGTAAGAAGAAACGCGTAAGGGAGCATTTGTCTCAAATCTCGATGTAAGAAGACTGATGAGAAGGGAGGTCTACAGTGGTGGTATGGAAATGATCAGTGTGGCTTGGAGATGACCGGTGACCGCCGGAAGGTTTGAGATGCTGGAAGAGACTAGTGAGCTTTTCTTTTGTGGAGGATCGTTTTTAACAAAGGGCATATTTGGACTAATTATAGCTTAATATAAAAAGACTATTTATTTTGGCGGACTGATTACCTCATTTGCTAGACGAATAAGCCACAATTGAACAATTGTTTATGGTTAAGCAAATAAACCATATAAACTATACAACTCATTAAGCCACAACCAAACAATCCCTCGATCATTTATCCATTAGGATCCAGAAATTTCCTCCCTTTTTTTAACTTTATTCTAAAATCAACCATTTTTTTCACATTTTCATTATGGGGTGGGCTAAATGCACTCCTATCCATGAATTTCTTCCTTACACATATCAAAATCAATACATACTTTTTACATTTCGAATACTTGAATGACCTGATTCTGACATCAAAGGAGTGCCATTAGTGCTCCCCTTTCGTTATATCGATCGGATCTAAAGAATGAAAACAAGGAAAAGGTGTTGGGCCCACACGCCCACCGTCACATCTCATCACCTACGCTCCGTCAGTCTTCTTCCACTCATATAAATACCAACACGGTTTCGCCGGATATTTTGTCGGTTATTCAATTGCGGCAGCAGATGGCTACCTCCGGGAGCATTCAGAGCTCTCGCACTTCATTCTCCCGAAGAAACAATAGCTTTACACGACCACCGGTTGCGGTTGCCGGTGTTACATTCAGGCTGTTCGCTTCCGTTCTCTCCGTCGCCGTCTTCCTATTCTTCACAGTCTCATTCCTCTTTACCTCATCGTCTGATGTCGTTTCGTCCGATTCCAACATTGTTCGTTCTCTGTTCCTTTGACATGATTGTTGTTTATTGATAGCGTAATTAATAATGTACTAATTTGATGTGGTTATTGTAGAATATCGGGTTTTCTTTTGATACGTACGGAACTGGATCGTCTCGGAGGTCTGTGCTTGCGTTGAAATCGGATCCATTGAAACCTAGATTTGATCAGATCCGGAAGCAAGCAGATGATCACAGATCGCTTGCTCTTGCTTACGCTGCGTACGCTCGTAAGCTGAAGCTTGAGAACTCAAAACTCGTTAGGGTTTTTGCTGATCTCTCACGCAATTACACAGATCTGTTATCAAAACCTGCTTACATAGCGTTGTCTCACTCCGATGCAAACTCAATTGACGAGTCGACGCTGCGGCTGTTTGAGAAGGAGGTGAAGGAGCGGATTAAGGTGACTAGACAAGTGATTGCCGAGGCGAAAGAATCATTTGATAATCAGCTTAAGATTCAGAAGTTGAAAGATTCAATTTTCTCTGTTAATGAACAATTAACCAAGGCGAAGAAGCAAGGTGCTTTCTCGAGCTTGATCGCTGCAAAATCAATACCTAAAAGCTTGCATTGCCTCACAATGAGGTTGATGGAAGAGAGAATTGCTCATCCAGATAAGTATTCTGATGAAGGGAAGCCACGACCGGTTGAATTTGATGATCCAAAGCTTTATCACTATGCTATATTTTCCGATAATGTAATAGCTGCTTCAGTCGTGGTCAATTCGGCTGTTAAGAACACAAAAGAGCCATGGAAGCACGTTTTTCATGTTGTGACAGATAAGATGAATCTCGGAGCAATGCAAGTTATGTTCAAGATGAAGGAGTATAATGGTGCTCATATTGAAATAAAGGCAGTGGAGGATTATAAGTTTTTGAACTCTTCGTATGTTCCAGTGCTGAAACAGCTAGAATCTGCAAATCTGCAGAGGTTTTACTTTGAGAATAAGCTTGAGAATGCAACAAAGGATACAACCAATATGAAGTTTAGGAACCCCAAGTATCTGTCCATATTGAATCATCTGAGGTTCTACTTGCCAGAGATGTACCCAACACTGCACAGGGTTCTGTTCTTGGACGACGATATTATTGTTCAGAAGGATTTGACTGGGCTTTGGAAGATAGACATGGATGGGAAGGTAAATGGAGCCGTTGAGACTTGTTTTGGGTCATTCCATCGGTATTCACAATACATGAATTTTTCCCACCCTCTAATCAAGGAGAAGTTCAATCCCAAAGCCTGTGCCTGGGCTTATGGGATGAACTTTTTTGACTTGGATGCTTGGAGGAGGGAGAAGTGTACGGAAGAGTACCATTATTGGCAAAATCTGGTAAGATATATTTACGAAATATTCTGTGTAGCTTGCCAACAAATTTTAATTGCCAAAAAATAACTGTGGTTTCCAGTTTGGCCTATTACTTGCTTAAATGTAGTATATGTCTTATATGACTTTGTTATGTGGCCTGCTTAATTATAATTGTTCCCCATTATGTTTCAAGCAGGGACGGACCCAGGGGGGTTTTATGGTGGCGCCGCACGTGCCAATATTTCGTTCCTCATTTATGTTTCAACAAGTTTCCCTTTGTTGAGTTGGTTTGCAAGACTTTTCTTCCACCCCAGACCCGAGTTCGAATCCCGTTAGTGTCATTTTTCTTAGTTTTTAGCTTTTAATTTCAGATTTATTATGTTTTTAAAAAAAGTTTGCAATAAAAGACTTGAACACAGGACCTTACATATGAAAAACAATGAACTATAAAAAAAACAATGAACTAACCAACAGACCAATGATGATTTTGTGAAAAATATCTGTATATTTGTTTCTTATAGTTAAATGGTGCCACCATTTGAATTTTTTTTGGGTCCGTCCCTGATTTGAAGAACCATTTTGTACAAGGCTAACTTGCTATAGATGTCATCTGCATTATTCTATATAAGTAAGCAATTTCCTTAGAAAATCCTATTGCCAAACCTATTTTAGATTTCCTGTTGTGCTTCTTACGATATCATGAAAAATTATATCCCCATGTTTTGTTTGTTTCATATCCGTAACCAAGAATGGTGATTATGCTTTTGCAGAATGAAAACCGGACTTTATGGAAATTGGGGACACTGCCACCTGGTCTGATCACATTTTATTCCACAACTAAACCATTGGAGAAGTCTTGGCATGTTCTGGGACTTGGCTATAATCCAAGCATAAGCATGGAAGAGATCCATAATGCTGCAGTTGTGCATTTTAACGGGAATATGAAACCATGGCTTGACATTGCCATGAACCAGTTTCGCCCACTCTGGACCAAATATGTGGACTATGATATGGAGTTTGTCCAGGCCTGCAATTTTGGTCATTAAACTTATGGTGCAGTGATGGGTGAAGATAGCATGATTACCTTTACACGTAAACTGAACCCTTTATCAGATGCTGTGGAGTTCATATGTTTCCAATTCCAAGTATGATCACCATCCTTTCCTATGTTAGTTTTGAAATGTGTTTCTGAAGTGTTTATAGTTCCAGAGTTAATTTATTTTGTTATTTGTTTAGTTTATATATCAGAACAATATATACACCAGTAATCATGACTGATGCCTGCATTCCCTCTTAACATTATTATAAATGGTAAACTACAAACAGTTGGCTTAGATTGGTCATGAGTAAAATACCAAACTGCAGTAATATATCCCACCTAGAGATCGGGTCTGGGGTGAAATGTATATTGACCTTACCCTTACCTCAAAAGGGTATGGCGGCTTTTCCATAAAGACCCCCATTGGTCATGAGTGAAATGCGGAGCTTTAATCCGTACTGTTAAAGAGATCCCATCGTCATTTGTAAACCCTCTGCAAATAGGAGTCTTAAAATTCTTTTCCAATTACCTGTAAGTGTTGTTTTTTCATAGAAGACATGGGAAACCGCACCTCGGAGTCAAAGATTTGTCATCTATACTAGGCCATACACAAATCTAGGATTCGAACTCAAGATCTCTAGATTATTCTAGATGACTCCTGGTCATGACACCTCCATTGGTTGCCGGTTCGAGTCTTCTCAGGACCACTGGTGATTTTCCTGGCTATTATCTTGCAAGCCACCCTGACACCTACGGTTAAAAAATACAAGTTAAGAGAGCATTTAACCCTTGCACTTTTTTGGACCATGAACATTCTATGTTACTATAATCAAATAGTAAAAGCAATTGGTTCACACTTCACAATGGAATGGCCCAGAAGAGGTAAACGATTATGTCACACATCAGGTCCCAAAATAATTGCAACATTTTCTATTTGCAATGATTCATATTGATTGCAATATTGCATTCCTATTCTTTTGACAAATTTTCAAGGAGAACTTAGTTAACTTACCAATTTTCTTACATTATAGTTGTTGCATAAAAGTGATCATGATTTTAGTGATCTAGATTTCCCTATTTGCGATTATTGAACAATGGACACATTGAATTATATCAAAATGTTTCCATTAGATTACAGTCGTTATTTTTACTTCTTGAATGGAAAGATCTAATAAAACGACAAATCTTTGACAATCGTTATTATTATCATTTGATTCATCATAACTTTTTGGATGTTATTTAGGTATATGATTTGTTTGATTTAAATTAGATTGTTCAACATCATTTATTCAAAATGATTAACATTTTCCATTTTTTGGTCTCATATTGACTATTTGCAAGAAAGAATAAGTACATTGTTAAATGCTCCCCTACCTACTAATTTCCTCCTCACCAACATCAACATCAAGACTTACTTTTTACATTCATAATGCATGAGTTGACATGATTTTGACATAAAAGGGGTGCATATAGCTTTACCAGGGGCGGATCCAGCCTTTAAGCATTGGGGGAAAAGGCCCCAGTCAAAAACCAAAAACCTTTGTTGACTAGCTTAAATTTTATATTTTCACCCTCATCTTACATGGTTTCCTCCCAGTCCCATATGACCATATGCTTCCCTCCCCCAATCCCATCCAACGTGCCCCCACCCCATTAATTTCCTGGATCTGCCACTGAGCATTACCCATATTATGTTAACTCGTTGTGTTTTTAAATGTTTATTTGGTGTTAGGATATAATGTTTCAACTTGAAAACTATTAAACAACAAGCTTGTCTTAACTTAAACATTTACGGTCGTTTAGTTGAATCTGAATGATGTCATTCAGAACATACAGTTGATTTTGTTAGAGGTGAATCTTGTTTGGTGAAATTTTTAACATTCTTTAAATCGTTCCAACCCTCTTTGTATTACAATTCATTTCCAAGATTATCCTCCAATTCAAGAAGTCACTCCACTACTAATCCTACTCTTGCACCATGTTTTTCATAATTGCTTCACTCTCTGATTCCGCATCTTCTGAATCATCAAGATGAAGCCAAATAGTTCAAGACCTTCCAGCCTAGTGGTAAAGGCTTGGGCATGACATAGTCATGAACCCAAATTCGAGCCCTGGGAAGGGAAGTGTTGGCGACATTTAAGTGGGGCCATGTTTAGCCTCCAAAATTGCCGGGGATTAGTCGGGCTTTGGCCTGGACACCCTTAAAAAAAAGATGAAGCCAAATAACTGGTGAAGGAGGTGTTAGTGTTACTGCTCAACAATGATTAAGAAACAATACTGTAGCGATTGAATAGCAGCAACAACGTCGGTACGTAGTCTTTGTTGCTCCCATTTTACCGTCTTCGTCCTCTTCTCCTCCAACACCTTTTTCATCAATTCTTTTGCTACATCTTGATTATTATTCGAAAGATGCAAAAACAGAGAGAATCAATGATGACGATTACGAAGAGGGTTCAGGAATAGGATTAGTGGTGGACTAAAGGGGCTGTTTGGCAGTTGTTGAATGGTTTGGTACAGAATGATTAAGAGGCTCTCATGATATAGTGCAAAATGAAATATAATTGTTTGGTAATTGTTTACAATGATATTAGGGCGTTGAATGGTTAAGAGAGGCACATGATACAAAATCATTCAGAGGATTTTAGAACCATTAAGAGGTAGATCTTTTTTTGCCAAACAAGATTCACCTCTTAATAAAACTATTAAGAGGTAAACAATCATTTATGTGAAATGAAATGGTAGGTGATGCCCTAGAAAATGAGTGTGATCCAGAGAAGGTTTGGACAAATCCAACAAGATTCATTGTTGATTGATTCAGGATGTGAAGTTAAATGAAATTATGATTATTTATAGAACACATCACATTTTATTCAACACTAAAATGGTTAGTTATTTTGTCATTTATAACACTTCTCAAATGACTTTTTTTCTTTATTTTGCATTAGGTCATACATAACATCTTAATCATTGTGTCAAAACTATTTGAAAGATCTTGAATGATTTGAGGACACCTCCATTTTTGTGAAAACGTGAGAACACACCCTTATCACATGTAATAATACACGTGAGGGTACCTGGTGGCGTGCGAATGATTTGACCTGATATCTAGGTCACGCCGAAGGTCGTATGCATCTCATTTAGTATTACATGTGATGGATGATAGTATCACATTAAGAACATTCTTATCACATGTTGTAATACACGTGATGCAACCTAGTAGTGTGCTGGCGACTTGGCCCACAACCTAGGTCGCGTCAGAGATCATTCGTGCATGTGATTTAGTATTACATGTGTATCATATATAATTGACTATTGTAAAAAGTTGTTCTCGCGTTTTTGTAAAATGAAAGTATTTTTGTTTGAATGCATCCCTATATATATATATATATATATATACACACATATAGGTCTGGTCCGGTTAGAATATAATTTATAGTGATAAAGGTTTGAAGAGATCTTCACTTTTGGATCAATCCTAATTGAAGATAAACACTAATGAGATGCACCAAATCAATTCCCATGAAAAGTGTAATCCATGGATGGGGACGGGGTGAGATTAAAAGTGATCAAGGGTCTAGATACCTTCATACTTCTCACCTTAACTTTTGTTCTCATAGGATCTTTTGTCTACACACACACACACACATATATATATATATATATATATATATAGAGAGAGAGAGAGAGAGAGAGAGAGAGGTGGGGGGGTAGGTTCAAGGGAAAATCGTAAAAAAATAAAAAACTGAGTAACAATCTGGTAGCCGTTAATCTGGAAGGTATGCACACGTGCATACAAGTATTTTGTAAGCAATTTGTCCAGTATACACATGTGCGTAACGTGCATACGTGCATAAAAACCAAGAAACAACTTCAATTACTTGTCCCGATAAATGGTTACCAAGGTGTTCCTCAATTTTTTTTTAATTTTTTAGGGGTTTTTTCGTTAAACCTCTCTCTCTATGTGTGTGTGTGTGTGTGTGTATGTATGTATGTGGGGTAAAATTTTGTTGCCAAGTTATTATCAGCGTAAGCACCAAGTATTTGGATTGGAGTTATGGAGAGAGGACCATTCTTCATTTAAAATCAGCCCCTTGAACATATGATTAACTCCCATCTTCTCATATCGTAGTATGAGTTAGCTGCGGCCTTCAACAACCATACATACACTTTACCTGTTTGCCATTTTGAAATATCATTACCCCATACTAAAAGTCTTGAATGAATCAATTTTAATAACTACCATTGTGAATTGATTTTTTGACCCTCATAATCACCAAAATTGAATTTTATCCCATCACGTATATTTCTATTTCACATTTTTATATATGATATAGTTTTTTTATAAACGTAAAACCTAAAAAAGTGTTCAATCACGATTCTATTAGTTGCTTTTATAACAAACTAGTTGTGTATCGATATATGAATCTTTTCTTAGATAAAGAAATTTATAGTAAAGATGGGTGAAATATGGAAGATGGTAGTTTTAGCTCCTAGTCGACAATAGGGTATGCAAGTGCAAGAATTATTTAGAAAATTTGAGGCAAAGTTGTAATCGGTATGTGACAAAAACAAAAATGTAAACCAGGCAGATGAAGATATATGTGTTAATCTAGCATTTGATAAGGAATAAAGACAAATGGATAAAACACATGGGGCCCTACTCCATGTGTAAAAAAAGTGGCTCCGCCACTTGCATGAAGACATGATATAGATGGATGACAGAGACCCTTTTCATCCATACTTTTGTAAGACTTATGATTTTCTTCTTTCCTTATCATAGTCATCATAGTTGCATATCCTTGGGTCTAGTAAATTTTCTCTTATAGGGATTTGTCTGCTAGTGTTAGGTATATTATTAACACTAGGTATCCAATTTTCTTGTTTGTGGTGTCCAATTGGTTTGAGTTTGGACTCGAAAGGTCAAAAATGTTTGGAGGTCTCAGGTCCGAATCCAATGAAAAATAAAAATCCCCTTGTGGCCATGAAGTTCAAATACGGTGACTCCGGACAACCCGTGTAATGGATGATTGTCTTGGGATTAATCAGCTCGCATAGCGAGTTGGATATCCAGGTTAATAAAAAAATGTAATCAAAATACAAAAATAAATAAAATAAACATGATTTTATATTATATTGAAGACATTATATATTTTATACAAAAGAAAAGTAATTAAAATACAAAAGAGATAACATAAATTGTAATTTAATACCTTATTTTGGGGATATATATATATATATATATATATATATCGCAAAATTTGTGTTAAAAGTTCGTATATGTAATACATACATTTGAGAACTTGTAAAATTGTGATAACCTTAAGAATCAGTGCATCATGTGTTATTAGACATGGATTTTTTTTTTCCATCTATGGCTTGGATTAGTATATACTTGTTTGACATATAAACAATTTTTATGTAGTTATGAACAAAAAATACTATTGAAAAGTTTCACATTGTAAATTGAATACATATGAAACAAATATATATATATCAACATATTAAATTTTAACCTTAGATGATAAAGAATCTGTGAAATAATATCTTACGATAATAATTATCACAGTATATGAAAATCTCAAATGATTAAGGTCTACATACTACATACCCAATGGGTATAGACAAATATAATTTGATAATTCACTTTAACATATAAGCAATAAGATATCCAACGACGGAGGGATAGGTTCAAGCATTGGAAGGTTGGGATTGGTCAAGAGATCAATCAGTTAATTAGTTTGTGTAGGTATGTAAATTTTTATTGTAAACCAAAAATAAAAGTGAATATTCATATTTAAACAAGATAGATATTAGTACATTAGTATCAGTTATCTATACTATATTATAAAACATTTGATAAAAACCATTAAAAACCATTTTTTATACATAAAGTATTGTTTTATTAATACACATTACTTAAAATTCAAGAATACAATTAAATTGTACGTAAGTACAGTTGATTAAAGCTCCATGTTTGAATCTGTGTAACTAACAGCAGATAAACATAATCAAATAAAGATAAACATCTCATTTTAAATATATATAAAACTAAAATGTAATTAGGACAATCATTGAGTCATAACAGAATACTTAATTATTGCTTTTATAAAAAGTTAAAAACTTGTATTATTTAAGTTTAAATTAAATTATAATAAAAAAAATTGAATTCAATAAATTATTAAAAAAATGAGAACTTTTAAATAGTCAATTTGATGCTAATATTTATTTATTTTTCTCAGATTTTTCAAGATATCTTCAAGTTTATATTTTATTCAAAAATAAAAACATTATTTTTTTTTTCAAAACCACATAAAACCATTTATAACATCAACAGAAACAAAGAATAAAAGAAAACATTAAAATCGAGATGTATCTCATTCAGGGGCGGATGGTCATGGGGGACTTGGCCCTTGGGGTTTTTTTCCCGATAGAGTGAAACATCCTCAATCCATTAAGGTTTCAAGTACAAAATTCTTTTGAGGCCCTTCAATATTGTTGATCCAGTTCATTCGTGTTACGAAGTACCCTTCTAGTAATTATAAATAATTGTATATACAAAATTGTTTTATTAAAAAACAGGAACCTTAAAGGGAACATTCTATATGTGAAAGCTATTACAATCATGCACGTTAACAACTGATGTTACCTCACAAATCCAATTATTAAGTCACATTTTTGCAATCTATACCAGTAAGAAGAAAAAAAACTTGGGCCTTTGACTTCTTAATGCCCTCATCCTCTCGGTCTCTGGAGTCTGGACATTCAATCTATGTTTTTGTTAAACCAAAAGTGATGCTTTAGAATCAAAGCCTTGGACTTCTTTTATAGGCATAAAACTTGCTCTACCTTTTCTTATTTTGCTTCACCACGACTCCACGAGACATGTTTTCATATTTTGTTTCCTTTTACATTTGGTTAAAAAAATAAACATAATACAAATTACTATGCATATATGGAGAGAGAGAGAGAGAGAGAGAGAGAGAGAGAGAGAGGAACAAACCATCTCGTTGACTAAACGATCAGGTACATCAAGCCATGTATCCTCTCAATTTTCTTGATAAAATCAGATTTAACAATTACCCACTACAATCCCTCAGATGAGAGGCATTTTAGCCCTTTATAGAGCTTTTGGTTCGATAGAAAGAGAAGTTAGATCAATTTGCAAAAAGTCAAGATCATATACAATTACATGTGATACTCACGTTTAATCATATACAACTAAACACATCCATAAGGGAAGCCGGAAGTATTCACGTGAGACCTACCTGTTTTCGTGAAACCACTTTTCACACTTGAACTTCATAACAAAACGCTAAAAAGATAATTAAAAAAAAAACCGAACCTACACAGCAAAAACACTTTGTTGTGAAGGTTTCTTTCACACCGTTTTACTGTAAAGTTTCAAGTGTAAAAAAGTATTCTCACAAAAACAAGCTGATCTCAAGTGACCCCAAGTGTGTGTGTGCATGTGTGTGTATATATATATATATATATAAATAATAGAAACATCTTTTAACAACCAGAGTAAATTGAAACAAAAAATCCATAATTTCCTCCCAATTGGCAGTTTATGCCTAAAAAAATAAACATAATCTAATTCATCAAATTCCTCCCTGACAAAAATTGGCAAAAAATTAAACACTTTGACCGAATACCCAATCTCCAAAAAAAGGAACCAAAACAATTTGCAACTAACAGCTGCTATTCTACTACTACCACCACCACCACTACTACTACTACTACTACCAATAATAAAACCAACTAAAGAAAAAACAAACCTCTTTCTATTGGTCTCTATCATCACCTAAAACAAAACAAAAATGCCAAAAAAAAAGGTTAGAAAACAAAATTCCCCAATAAAACCAATCAACAGCCATTAATATCTTATAAAGTAAACCACGTTTTTTGTTAATAATTGCGATTTTCGTCCCTTCAGTTTAGATATTGCAGTTTCCGTCCATATGGTTTGTAATTCATTACTACATTTGTCCTTATAATTTACAATTTCTTGTTGTTTCAGTGTTTACAATTCTTTACTATTTTGTCTCTTGTAAAGGTAGGAATTAGTCCATGAGCAAAAATAGCAATAAATCACAAACCATAGGGAAGAAAATCGAACAAAAAACGTAATTTACTCTAAAAGAGTAAATTGCCTTTTTTTCATCCCCATGGATTGTTAAAAGCTGCGAGTTTCGTCCTTGTGGGGTTTTATAAAAAGCAGTTTTTATCCCTATGGTCAGTAATTCATCACTATTTTTTTGTCCTTATAATTTATTGTTGTTTTGGTCCAATGATTTACAATTCTTTAATGTTTTGGTCCCTTTGTGCTTAAAGTAGGAATTAGTCCAAGGACGAAAATAGCAATAACCAAACCATAGGAACAAATTTTGAATTTTTTAAATCACAGAGACGAAAGTCGTAATTTACTCTATTTGATATACCAATTTACTTACTTACCCACTGAAATTTTAGAATGTGAAACCAAAAGCCAGCCACACTCTTCTTATCAACTCTTGAGCCTGTCTTCTGATATGAAGCACAAGCAGAAACTCACTGTGCCATATTTCTGGCACTTCCGTTAACATCCAATCCACGGTTGACACGCCCGCCACCACCGTTGTTGTCTCGGTGAAATCCATCGCCGCCACGGTTTGAAGCTGCTCCTCCACGACTGCCGCCTCTGTAACCATAATCATTCCTGCTGCCACCAAAATCACCAACCCGATTGTAACCCCGGCCACCACCATAGTTTCCACGACCTCCTCTCATGGCTTCGTTCCTGAATCCAGATCCCCTTCCGACTACAAACCTTCCCCGGTTTCCTCCTACAGAAAGGTACACGGTTTAAAAAATTAGATATGAAGATAAACCATTTGGATTCCCTTAAAAAGTCCTATTTCTCCTGTAGAATTGACACATAGGTATTGAAAATAAAAGTTAAAAGGTTATCCTTGTTATGATGCTTGCATATGAAGAGTAATATTTCATATAGTTAATGTAGCTAGCATATAGCCTTGTTGTAACATCCCAGGCAACTCTACCAGATATTGTCCGTTTTGTCCACAACTGGACTCACAGTTTTAAAATGCATCTGATAGAAGAGGTATCCAGTCCCTTATAAGGCAACCTTGGTTCCCTTCCCCAACCGATGTGGGATCTTACACTCGTGGTTCCGCGTTTGGTTTGACATGTACACCAGAACAAAAAGGGATCGAGTCCAAACATGACTTTTGTCCCACCAAAAGTAGGTGGAGCAAAATTCAGGGAGCCTGGACAAGATTGGTAAATTACTAAACCACTCGTGTCAAATTAAAACCCTAAAACCTTCCACAATTCTTTAACCCACCTACCTCACTCTCAACCGTTCATTTCAGTCCAATACCGTGTATAAAAAACTTACTAGGGATAAATTGGTCATTTTATATTTTCTGTCCTGCCTAGTTCTGTCTTACCAAACACTGAACCGCTTTTCTGTCCTGTTCTACCCTGTTTGGATACCAAACGCACCCTAACAGAAATGGGACTGAAAATATCTAGAAACAGAAAAGTATATTTTCTAGGACAAAAGTATCTTTTACCTTAACCATCTATCAAGACAAATAAAAGTCGGAAGTTGATGAATAAATATGCTTATTTATGATGTTAGTAGCAAAATATCTAAAACATACCTTTGGAGTTTGTAGACCGCTTCTCTTCAACAACAGCAGCACGTCCACCAACAATGACTGGTGAAGCCTGAACATAAAATGAAAAGAAAAAATTAAATGTCATGTTCCATTGTATAAATCATTACAACAAAGAAAACACAAAGGTTGCAAGTTCTTTCAAGTGGAATGTATAACAGTAGTTGGTGACTTGGTGTGCAAGGATAATGGCACGGAGAAATAAAATCACGAGGTCTACAAAAGCACCCAGCTGAGTTAATCCACAAAACTATGTCCGAATCACATTGCCTTCATGCAGAAAGTTATGAAATCAAACGATATAATAAGTTAAGGAAAATGTTGAATTAGCAAACACGGCTCCTTGAGATTATTTTAGGTAGGTAAATAGTAGGCTCCGAGAAAAAAACGCAACAGAAAGAGATTTCAAAGAACCTATGCAGAATGATTCGACTAGGCCTCTCCGGCAATTATTCATCCATTAACAAGTTAAAATGATCAACTTGGCTTACTTCAACCAATGAGAATAAGTTAAGATTGAGAGCAACAACTGGAAAATCATATAGTGGGTTTGGATCATTTTCTATAAAATATTTGGAATCACATACAAATGGTATTTAGAAGTAACAACATATAAATGGCATTTAAGTACAAGAAAACATAGCCAAGGTAAGAAAAATCATACACCCATAGTCTAACTTAGGAATTTGGTAGCCTAACTGTATGCTCACTAACCCTACCCCAACCCACCCCACCTTCTACCTCTTCGGCTCCCATCTACAGATCTCCATCCCTAGTTTGTTACCCTGGTCCTACGTCTCCAGTAACTCCTATCAGAGGTCATGTCCTCGAAAATGCCTAAAAGTTGCAATGTCTAACCTCGGTTGCTCATCCCATTACCTCCTTGGTCTACCCCTCTTCAACTCCTGGACCGTCACACTCTATCTTCCCCAACGAGCCACCATATATATCCTATGAATGTGAACAAACCACCACAATCTTCTTTCCCTCAACTTATTTGCATGCAATCCAACATCGCTCGAAAGATCTCTTTCAGTATTTTGTCAAACAAGGTCCAGCGAAATGCCATCTAAGCATCCTCGTTTCTGCAACTTCCAAATTCCTCTCATGAGCCTTTTTTATCGCCCAACACTCTGACCCATACAACATAGCAGGATAGCTACCCAGTAAAATTTCCCCTTCGGTTCTAGCAGAACCTTCTTGTCACACATCACCCCATGAAGCCCCCCCCCCCCCCCCATGTCTAAAACTAAAAGCCAACTACTTCACAAATGCAAATTTAAGATAAAATTCTTCGCATTGCTATGACCAAATTGTTCTATTTTTCTATTTATGTTGGTTCTTGCCTGGTTGAACATACTTGCAGTTTTGTGACAAAATTCAAATAAATTAATATTGCAAAATAACCTGTCTGGCGGCATTTAATAGAGTAATTGTTCAAAGCAAGAAAGAGATCCTAATAAAACCTCAATCTGCAACCCACTGGTAATCAACTAGAAACCAATGACCTCGTTGACAGATTCAACCACCTGTTTCAATTCTTCAGCATTTTTTCTACTTTCTTACACAACACAAGTCCCCCCCCCCAAATATCATCAAGTAACTATGGGTTCATTATAATTTTAGAACACTGGTTTAAGCAAGGTCAGTTTGTATTCATTTAACAGTTGATTCTCAAGCAAAAAGCAAAGGTGATCAGATACAGACGCTAACAATTCATTCATCATAATCGAGCCGATTTTTGTGTATGACAGATATTATCATAACCTGATGACCTAAACCACTACCATGCATTCTCCTACTGGCCCTACATGAACATTTTGGTCTATAGACTACACATGCATACGCGTCCGATTCAATTCATGTTAGAATCAGATACATCTACCAAGCACATAATACACCTGGTGACAAACAAGACTCTTGAAGACTTATGAACTAAACCTATAACTACATGTTGATGCCATTGTACCAAGCGGATCCCATAAATATATAACACACATAAACACCAACCTGACAACAGTCACAGCACCAGAAGCAAGAACAAAATACCCATCATGAACATTATAATTCCATGAAAGCATACTAATAACATAACCGATAATGCCAGAAACAATAGGAAAGATGTTAGATTTAAGAGTGAAGCAATTAATAAGACATGCACAAACTAAATATCCAGCGTTACAGGTAGTAACCATTACAAAGAAAGAAAGCATACAATAGGTGAATTTATTTCTCCATCAAAAACATGCATCACCAACTCAAACATACCTCAATCGCCTTTTGAACTGCATCAGCCACCTCGAATTCAACAAAACCAAAACAAAATCCCTGTTGCTGCTATATGAGTTTTTCTCCAGTCAAAAATCAAAAACATATTGAAATAGAACTGGCAAACGAAGTTAATACATACCCTATTGCTTCGAACTTGAATACCATTCAATTTAATAGGTCCAAACTTTTTGAATTCCTCCTCCAGCATTGCAGGTGTAGCATTCATTGCGAGACCCTTGATATAGACGGAGTAACCTTCAGCTGTCCAAACAGAGAAAAATTTGAACTCATGCATGCATACGAAAGGAAACATAATATCTGTAAACATTAGTAACAAAGATGTGCATGATGAATCAAATTTCTCATGAAACAATATGTTAGTATGCAATAGCAAGATCCAATTTCGATGATTATATAAGCATACCTTCTTCCTCGTGGATACCATTTTCAACAGCATCCGCATTGGAAGTGACTGCTTCTGCAGCTATGGTAGTTGTGAGAGCATTAACCAAATTTTGTTCCTGGTTCCTTGGTTGAGGTTTCTTGAGGGAAGGTGCTGGAGATGAGAAAGGCACACCATTCTGCTTCAGATCCATTACCTTATGCAACAACAAAGCATATCGTAAATGACCATAGGAGGAGCACCTTTGCAGTAACGCATGAAAAATGTCATCCAAAAAAATATTAATCCCTTAACAGACTTCACACACAGGTCAAACCAGAACACTTCACTGGAAAAAAACCTCCAGGGTACTCGGGAATAATCCACCTGCGCCATCTATCCATTTCTCCGTAAATCAAAAAACAACACACCTCATCTTTCTCCACAGTACCAAAGAACAATCAGATGGTTCCTATAGACCGACATCAAAAGGAAAAGAAACAGAACATGCTTAAAGGCCACTTACAATAGATGCATATGACTTCTTTGCCACTCCCTCAATTTTGGTGTTGGATTCAACAGCCAGCTGTGATATCTCCGGCACTTCATCCACGACCTCAGGAACAGGCTCTTCCTCCTCTACAGTGGGTTCTTCTCCATTCTCCATGGGAACAACCTCTTCTGCTTTAGATTCCTCTGTCAATACAGCAGCTTGCTCGGGAATATCATTCTCCGGCACTGGAACAATTTCAGGTACTGCAGATCATAGATTTCAAGAAAATAGATGAAGAAAGAACTAACACAATTTCCAAACGCAATTCAGACTCCAATCTCAGCTAAATATGTATATTTTTCAGTCACCTTGCTCAGGAGTAACAGGAGTCGCCTCATCCTCAGTGGGAGGATTGTCTCCTTCAGGATGATTAGCATTCTCCATATAACGGAACATGTCATTTAACACAAAGAAGCCTTTGTCTTGAGGTGCAAGGAAGAAAGATTGAGTAAAATTCCGTTGAACATTATCCTTTCCAGTCAAATATCCAGTGACTAGAACATTGACTCCGCCGTTTAATGATTCTTGTGCATCAACAGATCTAATCTCAGCCCTGAAGTCGCCATAGTTGAGGGACAATATTTTAGCATCAATTGCCTGCAAACCAGCACCAACATTAAAATCAGTTTAACTCATACATACACACTTCTGGAGGAAATTAATTTTATTCGGGTATATATGATTTTGGGGTTGATTTAAATCTCTAATTTTCCAGTGCTTTCAAGTAACTCATATATATACACATTTGGGGAATCAAGAGTTGAGTCCTGCAATTTAAAGATGACAAACCAAAATCATACATACATGGTACTACACTTGACACATAGAATTATCAACGGTCTAACAGATATCTACAACCAATTGATGGACTTTATCAAACACATAGAGCTAAAAAAGCAAAAGAAAAAAATACATCTTATGCTTTGAATGTCTATCAGTTGCTTGAGGCAGATGATTGACAGTTTGCAGGCATCTCATTTGTTTTATAATAAATTACAAGTCCGGATGAAATACAAAAAGTGACCTTGCTTCCGAAAGAAAGCAACCTAAGGGACTACCAAAAAAACAGAGACGAGTCACTTAATTTATAACTGAAAAAAATGAACAGAGACAATACATCCATGGTGGTAGTTATGCTCATGGAACCATCTTCCTCGGGACGACCAAGTTTGCTGACATCCTGATAGAATCGATGAACTAACCCAGGTGACTGGTGCAGTATATGATAATACTGCACAACAAAAGCATTCCCAACCTGTTTATTGACAAAACATTTGAAGAAAAACCAATTAAAATCATTTAACTACAAACACTACAATCAGATAATAGCACATTGTAAAGCAAGTTGAAACATACATCAGAATTAGAAAACAACATTTTAAAAAAATAAAATACAGTACCCAGAGGCCTATTTTTTTCCTGGAAAATCAAACAAAGTTACGTTCTTCAAAGATCCCTTGTACCCGGTATATCCGACTCAAAAGTAGGACGTACCCATGCCTTTCCCCTGTCCCGATGGGAGTAAAGACTATTTCCGTAAAAACCAGGTTTGTGAAAAAGTGCCAATACTATGAGAGGCTTACTGAAATCAAACAATGCTGATGAAAAAGCATTAAGAATATGCAAGCAACGCAAGTTTTATACATAATGATGGTTTTATAACCTTTTCACCATTAGTTATTTATCTTACATGTTTTTAACATTATATGTTAGAATATTAGGTTGTGCACCACCGAATTTCATGAATTTGGCGTAATGGTAGATCATCTGACATTATTTTCATCAATTCAGATCAACTTTCTAATGACGGAGAGAAAACATAGCGTAGAATCGCCAAATCCTCCTATAACAGAACAGTACAGCTAAAAATTAAATTTAGAATCTCGATATCATGAGCCGCCATAAGCAAAACTTTAAACAAACATAAAGTAATCTAAAAAGCTCAATGACTCGAGACATACAACTTGAGCAGATACAGGTGCCGCTGCTGCTGCTGCTGCCGGAGCCGCCATTGTAGATCGATGTCAAAACCCTAACGAAACAAGCCAAAAATACTACTAATCATTACAAACATCCAAAACAACGGCGGTAAGATACAGGTACAAATCATAAATCAAAAAACCTAACGAAAATTACAGAGAATGTATAAATAAAAGAGAGAGAGAGAGATTAAAATGCAAACAAAACAATCCGTACCAGAATCAAGAATCAAGATGTGTGAAGATCGAGGTTGAAGCGAGAGAGAAAGAGAGAATCTCTGATCCTGTTCCTCCTTTCTCTCTCTACTTCTTCGTTTGGGTTAGGGTTTGTTAGCGGATCTCGGTGGGGCGCGAAACGAGAGTGCGTAGAGGGGGAACGAGGAGCGAGTATTTTGCGTCAAAAGGGTTTCCAGAGGGTTTATAAGGCAGGGAGGGTCAGACCTCACCAAATTGTTTCTCTCCTTCGGTATAAATTGCTATAGTTCGGTAGAATAGAATTGTATATCTATACTGTATTTATAATTGTCAAAAACTTTTAAAACCTATTTTTTATGCATAAAGTATTATTTATTAATGTATGTTACTTAAAATTCAAGATTACAAGTAGATTGTGCATAAATACAACTTATTAAAGCTTCATATCTGAATTTGTGTAACTAACTGTAGATAAACATAATCAAATACAGGATAAACATCTCATTTTAAATATATAAAATCTAAAATATAATTAAGATAATCATTGAGTTCTAACAGAATCTTTAATTATTATATTTACAAAATATTATATTATTAAACCAAAAATAAATTACTTCTTTATTAAACTTAAATTAAATTATAATAAAAAATTAAATTAAATAAATTATTTAAAAAATGATAACTTTTAAATAGTTGATTTGATACTAATATTGATATATTTTTTTCAATTTTTTATGATATCTTCAAATTTACATTTTATTCAAAAAAAAAACCATTATTACTTTCTTAAAAACACATAAAATTGTATTATAACATCGACAAAGACAAAAAATAAAATAGAACATTAAAATCGAGATGTATCTCGCTGTATTGCGCGAGTACCCATCTAGTAATAAAATAAGGGGTTGTTTAGTTCGTTTTCTATTAAAACATGTATGAATATTGTTGTTTGTATATTAACAGATAGGTTATTGTTATAAACATTCTGAATGTCAGAATTACCATTTCACTCTCAATCTATCTTTTTATTTTATTAGACTTTTATATACTTCACACAACAGACCTGCACCCCTTACATCACACCAAACACCACCATCATCGTACGATTCCCCTTTTCCATTCAAGTAAACACCACCATCACCACCAGTTTTCTTGAACCCGCTGGGAGGAACTCCATCATTCCACCATCGCCAATCAATTCCTCTTTCCATTCTTGTTGGCTGAAAGCTCCATAGGAATTGACACCTTAGAAGAATAATGGAAAACCACAGCTAAAAGTCGAAAACCACAACCGATGAACAAGAAGATGAACAATTTTGACTGCTTGTAGAAAAATGGAACAGACGAATTTTGGAGGACCTAGTTGTTTTTTGGATGATTTTGATGAACAACGAGCTTGTTTGATTCATAAATGGATGGAGGATAAAGTGTGTGAAAAACCGATTGGCGTGAGGAAATTAGCGGCGGCAGGTTTCGACAAAAGCTCGAGTTGACGAAAGGTGAGTTGATGTACGGTGGTTTTTCTTCGTTGGAAAGCAAATTCGTGAAAACGAAATTAAAAACCTCCTCCATCTTTCACTACCAGAAACACAAAGAAATCAAGAGGAAATCAAAAACCTCCTTCGTCGAAACTTGATTATTCACTGCTGGAAACACAAAGAAATCAATAAACTGTGATGGACGGTAGAAGCATAACCAATGGAGTATTAAGAGATGAACAATGATAGAGTGTTGAGAGAGAGGGGTAGTTGGGGAAATTTAATGGCTAAATACAGAGGACACATGTTTGTATCCTGTCATGTGCCTCTCTAGGATTCGCTATCGCTCGTGACTGATATATGGATTTCTCTATGTAGTGGTCGACCTTCTAGAAGCTTCACCAGAAGCACCTAGTCGCTTCCCGAATGTCCCTTTCCTTCGCTACTAGTTGAGCGATTCAACTATGGGCTGCCCGAATAAGCTCATACTGAACAACTAGATATAGTTGACCGAATAAGCTTATGGCTTATATAGCCCATTAAGCCGCAACCGAACATCCCTTAAGTAAAATGATCAATTTATCTCTAATGAGTTATTTATATATTTTGATCAACTTATGTAATCTATGAAATTATAATATAAAAAAATTATGACGAAATATATCATTAGAAAATTATTGTCAAAACAATTAAAATGATACAAAATAAAAAAAAATATGTAGTTTCCAATTTTTATATTATCCCTACATTATTTATTATTATTATTATGATATAAAACATATATATAAACTATATAAAAATAACATTTTGATGACTGTAAAATGAAAGTTTAAAATACAATAAATCTATATTGTATTATAAAACATTTGACAAAAACTCTTAAAAACCATTTTTATACATGAAAATTGTATATTGATGCATGTTACTTAAAATTCAAGATTACAAGTAATTATGCATAAATAAAATTTATTAAAGCTCCATGTTTGAATTCGGGTAACTAACCGTAGATAAACATAATTAATTAGAGAATAAACATCTCATTTTAAAATATAAAAAATCTAAAATATAATTAATTATTATCTTTATAAGAAAATTATATTATTAAACCAAATATAAATTACTTTGTCATTAAACCTAAATTAAATTATAATAAAAAATTGAATTAGAAAATTACACAAAAAATAAGAATTTTAAATAGTTAATTTGATATTAATATCGATATATTTTTGTCAAAATTTTATGATATCTTCAAATTTATATGTTATTCAAAAATAAAAACATTATTGTTTTTTTCAAAAATAACATAAGACCATACTATTACATCAACTTAGATAAAGAATAAAATAAAATATTAAAATCAAGATGTATATCGCTGCATTATGCGAGTACCCTTCTAATATAATTTAAAGAATAAATAAAATACAAAAATTAGACATATTTGATATTTTAGATGATAATTAAGTTTTATTTTAAGGTTATATTAGTAAAATATAAGTTTGTTCCACCATGTTCCATGGGATAAGGGTGAAACATGCTTGTTCCACTTTATTTATGTTTATTCCACATAAAAGTCATGCCAAATATGAAACATGGATCAATGTTTCTGGTATGTCATGTCATGGCCAATGTATCAAAAACCCTCTAAAAACCTGAGATCTTTGGCTTTTGATTAAATGGCTAGACAAAAAATAAATTTATTTATAAGTTAGTTTATTTTTTAGGTACACTTTTGAATATACATAATATGACTTACTAGTTAATTTATTGAAACATTATTTAGAGCAACATTTTAATAGCTTATTGGCACTTTTTTTAATTATAACTCTTGTTAATATTAATTATTACTTATTATAGTATTAATTATAAATAATTTTAAAATTTTAAATATTACCAATATTAAAAAAATATTAATTATTAATTAATATAAATTGAAAATTAGTTAATATTGTTTATAACTAGAATAGAAGTCGCGCAATACAGCGAGATACATTTCGATTTTAATGTTTTATTTTATTTTTCGTCTATATCGATATAATAAAATTTTATGTGGTTTTGAGAAATCAATAATTTTTTTTAATGAAATATAAATTTGAAGATATCATAAAAATTAGAAAAAAATATCGATATTAATATAAAAAATTAACCATTTAAAAGTTATCGTTTTTTTGTGTAATTTATTTAATTTATAGTTTAATTTAGGTTTAAAAAAAATAATTTATAATATAATTTTTTATAAAGATAATAGTTAAGTATTCTATTAGAATTCAATGATTATCTTAATTATATTTTAAATTTTTATATTTAAAATGATATGTTTATCTTATATTTGATTATACTAGAAAGGTACCGCGCACTGCAGCGAGATATATCTCGATTTTAATGTTTCATTTTATTATGTCCCCGTCGATGTTATAATACGATTTAATGTGGTACCGAAAAAAGGATAATGTTTTTATTTTTTTGAATAAAATATAAATTTGAAGGTATCATAAATTTTTAATATATATATATATATATATATCGATTTTTGTATCAAATTAAATATTTAAAATTTTTGTATTTTTGTATTTTGTGTAATTTCTTTAATTCTATTTTTTATTATAATTTAATTTAGATTTAATAATAAAGTCATTTTTTAGTTTAATAATATAATTCTTTTATAAAAATAATATTTAGTATTTTGAATTTAATGATTATCCTAAATATATTTTAGATTTTTTATATTTAAAATGAGATACTTATCCAGAATTTGATTATCTGTAGTTAGTTACACAAATTCAAACATGAAACTTTAATAAGTTGTATTCATGCGTAATTTATTTGTAATCTTTGAATTTTAAGTAATATCCAACAGACTCCCCATCTTGAAGAATATAACATTAATTATTATATTAAAATATTTCATTTATCTATTAAGACATTATTTATCTATGGATATTTATTTTCAAAGTTTTCTATTGGTGCTCTCACTTGGTACTCATTTTTTGGGCGATCTCCATATTTGGAGAAAAAACTCTTATATCTCTCTTACTTTCTCCATTTTGGAGATAGTTATAAGGAAGCTGTCGGAACAAAATATAAGTTCAAGATCCACATTTTCCATATTCTGAACGAGCTATCGGGGATGCTCTTATACAACTTTATTATCATTAAAAAGAAGGAAACCGACCCAAATGACCATATTGTACAACCAAATTGACCTTCTAACAATTTATCTCCGAACTTTACCCAAAAGTTACTAGGTTTGCAATTATTGCAGGCTGACTAAACGACAAAATTCTAGAGTTCTTTGACCCAGGTTCGTAATTGTTATGGATCCGGCCCAAATTGAATCGGTAATGCCAGATCCATAAGTGTCCACCTTGGGGGTTTCATAGGAAAATAAGTTTTTGGTCGAATCTGTAACAATTGTGGACCGGTGGTTACAGGCGTGGTCCAAAAACGTTGATTTTTTTATCGTTTAGTGGGTCTACAATAATTATGGACTTTGGTATTACGAACCTAGTGACTTTTGAATAAAATCCAAAAAAATATTAGAAAATTAATTTGGTTGTGAAATATGATCATTTGAGTAAATTTCCGTTAACATCATGGACGGATCTACATGGTGGTTACGGTGGCACGTGCCACCGTATTATTCCTCCGTCGAAGGGTAAAATAATTTAGGTTTGCAAAAGGTGCAACCGTATTAATCTGTTGTGTGTCATATATGTATTTTGAAACTACAATGAGAATAAATTTTATTTGGTAGAGTTGGTTTGCAAGACTTTTATTCCACCCCAGACCCAAGTTCAAATATTGTTAGTGTCATTTTCTTAGTTAAATAGTGCCACCGATTGAATTTTTTTTCTTATATTTGTTTCTTATAGTTAAACGATGCCACTGTTTGAAATTTTTTCCTTATAGTTTTTTCTTGTAATCAAATAGTGTTACCATTTGAAAAAAATTATGGATCCGTCCCGATTAACATCAATGTGAAATGAGGATGTATATACAACACATCAAGGTCGACACTACAAGTTTGATGTTATCCGTTGCTGACAATGCATTCTATCTATATATAACATTCCATTTTATACAAAATTAAATAAGAAATTAAAGTAAATTACGGTTTGGCCCTTGTGGTATGCGAGTTTTGTAAAAATTGGTCCTTACACCTAGTTTATTATAGCATCTTCAACAGAGTCTTCAAAATTTCTCCAACAGTTTCTCCATACATTTAATAAAATATTCATTATATTATTAACATATTTCATACATTTAATAAAATATTATTTCTTTCACCTAAACTTTTTATTTAAGATTTTTTATCGATGGAATAAAATGAATAAATGTTTACTCTCATGGTAATCATTTATGAGATTTCTCCAAATTTAGAGGTTTTTGCACTTTCGCTGCTACTTTCTCCATTTTGGAGAAAGTTTTGTGGAATCTGTTGGAACAAAAAATTATTCAAAATCCCAATTTTCTTCATTTTGGAGAAGCTGGTGGAAATGTTCTTACGTAATACATTTGGTGATATGCACTTTAACACTTTTTCACAATCTAATCCTGGACTAGACCGTGTCAAACATATCCATTAACCTTAAAACCATTTACGTCCTTTTGACTTTTTCACAATTTTGACATTAAATCTTTTTTTTTTCTTTATAGGGTTTGTCTGTTTCTCTATTTTTATTATGTTATGTTTTAAATTTAATTATATATCACAACACCGCCCCTGGCATTTTCGACCCGAACCCTCTACCTTCTTTCGAATTGGTAGAACCTTTCATCTCTAGCAAAATGGAGAAAAGGAGAAAGTCGTAAGTATGGTAGTGGTTTGTTGCTACAGGGATCAAAGAACAGAGGGAAAAATGATGACGAGGTGCAGGTGATGGTTGCAAGTAGAGGTGGCCAAAATTCGGTCCCGGGCCGGGCCTTAACCGGTCCCTACTGGGCCTAATCGCGACAAAAACCGGCGGTAACCGGTCCCGACATAACCGGTCCCGGTCCCGGTGATTTTCCTTGTAACCGGTCAAGGTTATTAGTAACCGGTTGTCCCAACCGGTCCCGGTCCCATAACCGGTCCCGACCGGGCCTATTAAAAAAAAATGATTTTTTTTAAAATTTTTAATATGTTATTAATATGTTTGTAATATGATATTTTGAATATGTTTTATTATAAATACATTTTACTATAAATACGTTTTGTTATATATATATATACGTTTATAAAGACGTTTTGTAATATATATATATATATATATATACGTTTATAAATACGTTTTGTTGTAAATATGTTTAAAAATACACAATAAAAATACGGTTTATTATATATATACGTTTCGTTGACTTTCGTTGACCGGGCCGGGCCTATAACCGGTTACATAACCGGTCCCGGTCCCAAAAAACGTCAAAAACCCTAACCGGATCATAACCGGCGGTCCCTCAACCGGTCCCGGTCGGTCCCGGTCCCTCTCCGGTCCCGGTCCCGGTCCTCCATCGGTTACGGGCCGGGCCGGGCCCATTTGGCCATCTCTAGTTGCAAGCAACAAAGTGAGAGCATCAACGAGAATCACGACAGATAAAAGAGAGAAGGATCTTCAGAGTTTTGAAATTGTGGCCTTCCAAGCTTTAATTCGTATATTTTGGTCCTTATTTAAAAAGGGTAATTTAAAAAAAAAAAAGATAAAATGCAAAAAATAGGGGGGGAAATATCATTATGCCCACAAATTTAACGAACATGGTCAACGGTCGTTTCGTCTAGGGACCAAATTCGTAAAAAAATGTATATCACTAGGTTATCTAAGTATTAAACGAAATAGAAGGACGATATTTGTGAAAACCCGCTTACATGGATTGTTATTTACTCAAAAAAAAAATTTAATTTATAACTAATATTTTAATAAAATTACAAAATATAATCATAATTAGTAATTGAGTGAATTGCCTTTTTTGTCCCTATGTTTCACACAAGTTTATATAGTAGGTCCTTGAAGTAAAATAATCACGTAACATCCCTTTGTTGTATTTTGTTGCCTAATTTATCCCTCACCTAACGAAGTTACTTCTTTTTTGTTAAATTAATTAAGGGGTTGTGTGACAGTTGTTGTATGATTTTGATGCAAAATGATTAAATGGTCAAAATTAAGGATGATCAAAAACCCGACCAACCCGATCAACTCAACCTGAAGCAACCCGATATCTAATCTAGTTGTAAAAAATTTAAATCGTATGTATTGGGTTGATATTGAGCTACTATTATTTGAATTCAATCCAACTCGATGAATCTGATATTCTTTTATTTCTTAGATTTAATATGATTGTTGAATTGCTATTAGTATATACATTATCACATACGCTCTTCATATACACATATTTTTAATCTATTCACTTCTCTGTATAACTCATTCGTATATATGTTCAGTAATTGTTAATATATATATATATATATATAGGTGGGTTATTATACAACCCTTTATATTTGTACAACCAATACAACTCAATCTCAATCGTCCATTTAATTTGATGAATATGTGATTTCATATAAGTTTTGATTATTTCCTAACATAAAGTATTGATCATAATTAATGAACCATATTTATATTCCATGAATATTCAAATCATAATAAATGAACTCCCATCATTTATATAAATATCTCAATTAATTGGGTTGCATTGATTGTACAAATGGACATGGTTGTATTTGAAATATACCCTATATATATGTATATATGTATGTTGAGAAAATTAACTGAATGTGATATACTTAAAAAGTATGAATAAGTTGTATCAAATGGTTAATGATGAAAAAAAAATAATGAGTAAAAAAAATAACATATTCAATGTTAGAAGAATATTTTAATGTACCAAAGTATCAACTCGACTAACCCGTACGCTTTGGTTTGGATTGCGTTAAGATTTTCCAAACCGCAAACATTGGGTTGAGTTGTTCAAATGTTTTCAGTCTGATCAACCCAACCCATGAGCACCCCTAGTCATAATGATTAAGAGACTCTCATGATATAGTGCAAAATGAAATCTAATTGTTTGGCAATTATTTACAATCAAATTAGAGTGCTGAATGGTTAAGAAAAACACATGATACAAAATCATTCAGAAGATTTTAAAACCATTAAACCTAATTTTGTCGATGACCATACAATTCAAATCCATAATCATTTTAAAAAAAGAATTTGAGACATTATAACATGTAAATCTCATGGAGGAATCATATAATTACTCTTGAATCTATGGTTTTTATATTAATATTATATTATAAAGTATTTGATAAAAACTCTTAAAAACCATTTTTTTATATATGAAGTACTTTTCATTGATGCATACTACTTAAAATTCAAGATTACAAATAAATAATGCATAATTACAATTTATTAAACATCAATGCTTGAATTCGTGTAAATAACTACAGATAAACATAACCAAATATTGGATAAATATTTCATTTTAAATATAAAAAAATCTAAAATATAATTAGGATAATTATTATGTACTAACATAATATTAATTATTATCTTTATAAAAAATTATACTATTAAATCAAAAATAAATAACTTTCTTATTGAACCTAAATTAAATTATAATAAAAAAATTAAATTAAATAAATTACACAACAAAACAAGAACTTTTAAATAGTTAATTTGATACTAATACCCATATATATTAAAAAAAGATTAAGATATCTTCAAATTTATATTTTATTACCAAATAAAACCGTATTATAACATCGACAAGTAACATAATAAAACGAAATATTAAAATCGAGATATATTTTACTATATTATACGAATACCCTTATAGTATTAATAAAAGGATGAATAAACTCATGTGCCGGTATACCTAAAAAGATTTGCAGATATAACCTAAATAGTTGACTCACCTAACACGATTTTATTTTGTTTTTAACAAGTCTCAATCACTTGATCAAACTTAAAAGTTTTTTTTTTTAAGTATATAATATTTATATACGGCAAATACAACAAATAAACTCACACATCCTCCTCACTTATGGTGAGGTTTGAACCCCTGATCTTCTAGAAGGCCAAGGGTTACGATACCGCTAGGCCAAATGTCCTTTGGTACCAAACTTAAAGTTTATGAATACATGTTTGCTAAAAATAATTTTTGAGATTTACTTTATAAACCATGTTATTTGTATAAATTGGACAAATCTCATTCAAACAATCATAATTTTTTATTTTGTTCATTTTTTCTTTGTAATTATGAGATGTTGATTAATCATTTTTATTGTGAAGAGTGTTAATTATGGATATTATCATCTTCATTATATTAAGTTTAGAAAAATACATGAAACATTTTCATTAAAATTTCATAAGTATTATGTGAAACAATTTCATAACTATATATGAAACAACTTCATAAAAAAAAATCATATGAGACAATATCATAAGATTAAACAATTTAATGAAATTTTTTCATAAGATTAAACAATGAAATCGACGGATAAGAGTGGTTTACACGTTTATACGAATATGAGTGATTTGCATCCGATCGCTCATCTACTAAATTATTCTTATTTATTTATCAGATATATAAATAAGAAAATTACAACAATATTTTATCAGTTTCACTGAACATACTACTTATTTAATAAGTAATAGTTAGATTTAAAAAAGACATATATAACCATTAATAATGTAAAATACCAATTTTTGTACAGTTTTGATCCAAAAAATGGTGCAAAACAGTAAATTATCTCCACTGCATTACATTATCACCTCCACCAAAAGATAATAATTCATATCTAATATCTAATGAATGACATTATTTTTTACACTTATAAAGAATGTTTTTTTTTAAGTATATATACTATTTATATATAGTAAATAGAACAAATAAATTCACACACCCTCTTCACCTATGGTAAATTTCAAAAAGGCTACGATACCGCTAGGATAAAAACTTTTTTGTTTATAAAGAATGTTTCAAGTATATTCATTTTTATTTTGGTGATAACAAATTCAGTGTTCTACTTATGCGTCATTAATTATAATTGCCATTTTTATATGTTGGTTTCATTTCTAAGCAAGTTTTCTCCCAATATAAACAAAATGTCATTAGAACTGTAAGTGGTAGGTCGAAATCTGTAACCGGATCAAAGGGTAAAAAAAAATATATTCTAAACCAGATCCATCAATATAGAGACTAAATCTGTAAATAAGTCCAACCACCTCCCCAATTTTCTAAACTCAGACCTACAGACCCACATCTATTTACATATTTGATGACTGAATTTGCGGACCTAGTTGAGAAATTTTCCTTTCTTTTTCTTCGGTTTAACCCTCTCCATGACTTGCAAACGTAGAGGCATATTAGTGATTTTAGAAGAAAAATGACTAAGGGGTCGTTTACTAAACGCTTACCCGGGTAATTTTCTTCACCGGATGAAAATGGCAAGGGTCAAGAATCTTACCCGATAATAGCGATAATAAGAATGGAGAGTCTTACCCGGTACGTGAGGGTGACGACTCTTACCCGGGTAAGCGCTTACCAGGTAAATTGTTGCATAAGATACGTTTTGATGTACTACAAACTTACACAATAAAATAAACTATAGTGTTGGCTCATAACATTAAGCACTTACCGGGTAAACATTTAGGTAAACGGCCCTTAAGAGTGAAATCAGTCAAAATTGACTATTTTAATTTATTATATTATATAGCATTGGCATCAATTTGTATACCATTTCCTCTATAAATTCATATAATTGTGGTCATTAAAATAATAGATTGAGACGATCTTAAATAATCATTTTATAATATATTAACAATTTTAAACACACACAAAAATAAAAATATTCACCTCCTAAATAAAGTTTTAAGAAAAATTAATATAGAGCCAAAGGCGCCATTATTGATCTTGATCCGACCCGTTAACACATGATGTGCTCCGTTGCTTCCGGATCCGGGCTGCCCACGACATCCCCCCCGCCGTATCCACTTTCTGTGGTTTCACCCTGCTGCGTCGCATCAGCTCCGATATCTGCCCTTCCCACGTCTCCTTCCACCGCCTCTTAGCATCGGATCCCGGGTCAGATCGGGTTCCTCTTTTACCCGAGAAAGCCGATGGCAATCCGTTTGCCACGGACATATCATACATGGATCTAGCTTCCGGGTCGGATAATGTCTCGTAGGCTTCACGTACCTGAATAAACCTCACGGTGTACTCCTCCGTTCTGTCCGGCGGCGACACGTCAGGATGGTACTTCAACGCCATTTGCTTGTACGCCTTTTTGATCTCGGAGATCGTCCCGGTCTCCGATATACCAAGTAAGTCATACAGTGTCTCCTTATCCGTCGCCGGAATGTAGGAGCCGTTCGCGGCGGAGGCGGAGGCTTTGGTGGATGGCCGGATCGGAATCTGAGCTATTTTGAAATGGGTATTGTTGAATTTTAACAAGGGATGAGAATGAAAAGATGAAATCAGTGGTTTATTGGATGAATTTGAGAGGGATTGGGTGAAAGAAGGAAATGGTGTGGAGTTCATCATTGGATTGGTGTGTTGAGGATGTGGGGATGTATGTGTTTATAGTGGATGCTAAAGTGCATTGTAACTTGAAAATGGACGACAGCTGAGGGCCCACTGGAGAGCAGGAAAGAAAAAGGTGCATACGATAGTCCTGAGAGCATTTGTGTGAAGTCTACATAGAAAATTTTGTATTGTACTTATTTTTCAGGGAAATTAATTGAAATACTTCCTCTTACGTTGTCACGGGTTTTAAGAGCATTCATTCATAAACAAACCAGTTAGTGGTACAAATAATACAAAGCTACCTTGCCACCTACTGCTATTAAATCACCCCCTCTCAAGTTAAACTGATATTTTAACCTTATGGTTTTAATTCTTAACCATTTCTCATTTTCTCTCTAGAAATTACATAAATGTCCCTGCCTTCGTGATTTTTGGGTCCGCAATTTGTCGGCCTAGCTAAACGACAAAAAATGTTACTGGAAATTACGGATGTGGGTGAAAAATACATTTTTTGAGGATGTGAGTGAAAAATGTAACATTTTTTTTGCATACACAGATGAAAATTGAACATTTTTTAGTCGTTTAGAATTGAGGACCTAAAAACTGCGGATATATTGACATTTGTGTAATTATTGAAGAGAAATGACTAATGGGTAAAATTATGCGTCCAAAATGGTTATTTTAATTAATTTTTTTTGTCCAATTTTTGTATAGTTTTTATTGTTTTAATCATTTTTTTTTTGCAATAAATATATTAATTTATTGCTACAAGTAAAGAGAGTAAAGAGATAATAACTTTTTTTAACTATAAGGATTGTGGTATACTGGTTAAGGTCCTAAGGCATGTAATAGAAAATCTCATTTGTTTAGGGTTTGAGTTCAGATGTACACAACAATTGTGACCATTTGGTTTATTAAGGTTAATTTCTTATGATCACAATTTATCGGGATTAGTTTATGCATAGCTTAGAACACCCTTCCAAAAAAATAATAAGTCTTTCAAAATAACTTTGATTCTTGTACCAAAAAATGGATTTGGATTTGGATTTTTAGTTTAAACTTAAGTGCGTTTATGTTATACTATAAAAGTACTTGCACAATGCAGCGAAATACATCTCGATTTTAGTTTTCTAAATTTTAATCAATGGTTAAGATTGGTCTTCATGTTTACAATAAAAATGGAGTTTTCAATTAAACCCACCTCTMTATATATAGAGTTGGGTTTCGGTGATAAAAGAAATTATGGTGACATGCGTAAGAAGAGATTTTACTCTTGGATCAAACATAATTGAATGTCTRCCAATGATGAGGTGCACCGAGATGTACCCGATCAATTCATTTATAAAGCGCAATTCATCGGTGAACATGAAATTAAAAGTAATCAAAAGTTTAGATCTTTTCTTACGCTTTTTACTGTATATGTTTCTAGTGTGAGGGGGCATTTATTTAAACGCCTAAACACTTATCAATAAAATTCAACACTTTAAACTTACTTTGTAGAGTAAKATTCTAGTTCATTCACCGATATCTTGTGCAACATTTTACCTAGCAAACGCTTACTGGATACACTCTCACTTATCGGATAAAACTCTCCATTCTTATCAGCGCCATTACCAGGTAAGATTCTCAACACTTGTTATGTTCATCCTATAAGGTAAATGACCAATAAGTGTCTACAATATCAACATTTACTTAAATGGTCCCTACGTTGTTATTTATTTTTATTTAACAATGAATTTTATCTCATCCAATAAAGTAATTAATCTGATAAATACTCACCAGATAAACGTTTAATTAAATGGTCCCCAATTTGTTATTTACTTTCTACTTGCATTGAACTCGATATTAATATCTTCAACTAATTGTTGTCAAAGCTTCTAGAACGGTTGATTTTTCTTTGCGATTTCCTCGAAAAAGAAAATTTAGAGACCCGAAAAAAAAACAAACTTTTCAACCGAATAGTTTTTTGTCGGGTACTTTTTCACGTCCCAGTTCACAAAAATAAAGAGGGGTTGATATGATTTGGTGAAATGATTCTGAGCGACAAATTTGGATTTAAAATGATTTGGAACGAGATTAAATTTATTTATTTATGATAATTTGTTATAATAAATTATAAATAATTATAATAATAATCAAATTAATTTTTATTAATTAGTTATTAAAAACGTCGTTTTCATACAAATGCACAAGATCTCCTAAAATCCCAACCAATCATGTGGGATTTAAAAATTCTACGTTTCATGGATTAAAAAAAAAAACAATCTTACAAAATAATCATGGGATTAGATTCTAAATTTTTCAAAATCTTTTCAATTCCTACGAATCAAACATACCAAAACTCTTCAAAATAACTTCGATTCTAATTTGGATTTGAATTTCTATTTCAAACATACGTGCATTTGTGTTATATTAGTTTTCTAGAAGAATTGTTTAGAGGTTGTTTGACAATTGTTGAATGGTTTGGTGCTGAATGATTAAGTGGTCAGAATGATTAAGAGACTCTCATGATATAATGCAACTGTTTGGTAATTATTTACAATGAAATTATGGCACTGAATGGTTAAGAGATATCCATGATACAAAATCATTCAGAGAGATTTAGAAYCATTAAGAGACATACTTTTTTTTTTGCCAAACAAGATTCACCATTTAACAATTCAAATGCTGCCTATTAATAGAACTATTAAAAGATAAACAAAAAACCATTAGTTTTTAATTTTTTTTTCTCAAGGACACGTGGATATTAATAAACCCAAAGCGATTACTTGTGTGACATAAATATCAACCTTTTTGATTGAATGCATGGAGGATTCAAGACGAAGTTATCAAAAAGTGGACCCTCATATGAACAAGGCATACATAAAAGAGTGAATTGCACGTTTGGTACGTTTATTTGACCTAAAAGCTGATCTGTCCTATTTAATGACTCTTAATTGACGATTTTAATTTCATGGATTTTGAATGTTATGAATTGAAAATTAGGGCTCATTAGTATAGAAAGTTTGTTTTAGAAACAAATCCAAAATTTGAGTAAACCACAAAGACAACCAGTGTAATTTACTTTAACGTAAAATATACAGTGAAATTATATCTAGACAATGATGCTCGAATCTTGTTTGATTACATTGCAAAAAGAGATAACAAAGATATATATATATATATATATATATAGAGAGAGAGAGAGAGAGAGAGAGAGAGAAAGAGGAGCGATCAAATGAAAACCACCCTCATTTGTAAAAACCGTACAAACCACCCTCATACGTCGATTTTATTGTTTAATCTTATGAAATATTTTCATGAAATTGTTTAATCTTGTGAAATTAATACTTTTTTTGATGAAGTTGTTTCATATATGGTTATGAAATTGTTTCATATAATATTTAATAAAATTTTAATGAAATTGTTTCATGTATTTCTCTAAAATTAAAATAATGAAGATGATAATATCCATGATTAACACCCTACACAATAAAAATGGTTAAACAACCTCTCATAATTACAAAAAAATGAACAAAATAAAAAAAATTATGATTGGTTGAATGAGGTTTTCACGGTTTTTACAAATTGAGTGGTTTTTATTTGAATGTTCATATATATATATATATATATATATATATAAGGTTCATCTGGTCAACATCTGCATCTTTAACCGTGAAGCACCGGATAATTCATCGTATAAGTATGCAGAAGATAGATAGTAGTTTCGTAACCTTTACAAAATAAGTGGCAAACAAGTTCATACGTGAACCCATGTGATACACATATGAATTATATGTGAACCCATTAATCAGTTCATATGTGAATTATTTAACTGATTCATATATGAATCTACATGTTCATATATGAAATAATTAATTTGTTCATATGTGAACCAGAAAGGTTCATATACGAATCAATTAATTAGTTCATATGTGAATCAGTTAAAATTGTTCATATTTGAATTACACAAGTTTACATATGAACATATAATTCATATGTGATTTACGGTTCATATATGAACTCATTTGCCACATATTTGTAAAAGTTACAAAACTATCATATCAAATTTTTCGTATAACAAAAATTTTTGACCAATCAAAGTTGTAATTATTGACCAGTCAAATCCGATCTTGATCGTATGAATGACTAAGTCACTTTTTAGAGTTCACAATACACACACACACACACACACACACATATATATATATATATATATAGAGAGAGAGAGAGAGAGAGAGAGAGAGAGTTGGGTTCCGATGAGGAAAAATATTAAGATGAAAAGCGTAATAAGGAATCTTCACACTTGTATGCATGATACACACACACATACACACACAGAGAGAGAGAGAGAGAGAGAGAGAGAGATAGATGGGTTCCGATGGGAATGAGAGTTAGGGTGAGAAGTGTGAGAAGTGTAAGAAGAGATCTCATTTGGATGGATGAGATGCACCATATCAATCCACGTATCAAACGCTATTCATGAGTGAGTTTGAAATTAAAGGTGATCAAAGATCTAGATCGCTTCTCACTTTAACTCTACATTTCACATGATCCTACACACCCCCCCACACACACACACACACACACACACATATATATATATATATATATACATACGTGTGTAGGGGGGTGTGTGTGCGTAGAGTATATTAAAATAAGGATTTTGATGGTTTTAAAGATTTTTTTTTCTTCAACATCTATGTTTTAATGTATGTTAAAATCCTAAAATAGAGACAAATAGTTTCACCGTACAAACAACTTACTCAATGAACCCTAGATGCGAATGGATGCAAACGTTTACACCACTTTACAAAGTATTGTGGATGTTTTGTATCAATTTCGAATTGTTCGATAAAATTGATTTTAATTACGTTTTTTATAAAGAAAAATCGATCATTTTATCTTATCGAATGAAAATAACAAAAATCGAGAATATTACCTGAAAAGAGCCATGACGAGGACCAAAAGTCTTACACGGTAAGTGAATGCGACAACTCTTACCACTGTTAACGCTTACCGGGTAAATTGTTGCATACAATACCGTTTTAATTRACTAAAATCTTACTCGATAAATAAGTAATAGTGTTCAAATTTTACCGATAAATGTTTACTACTCTCTAACGGATAAACGAAAGACGCTCCACTCTCATCTATTTTCGGTGCACTTTACTCCCCGCTGTAAACACATGCATCCCCACATCTTCAACTCAACAATCCAGTGATGATCTCCACACCATTTCTTTCTTCCACCCTATCCCTCTTAAATTCATCCAATAAACCACCGATTTCATCTTTTCATCTTCATCCCCTGTTAAAATTCAACAATGCTCATGTCAAAATAGCTCAGATTTCGATCCGACCAACCACCATAACCACCAAAGCCTCTGCCGCTGCCGCTGCCGCTGCCGCCGCCGCAAACGGCTCCTACATTCCGGCGACGGATAAGGAGACAYTGTATGACTTACTTGGTATATCGGAAACCGAGACGATCTCCGAGATCAAAAAGGCGCACAAGCAAATGGCATTGAAGTACCATCCTGACGTGTCGCCTCCGGATAGGGCGGAGGAGTACACCGTGAGGTTTATTCAGGTACGTGAAGCTTACGAGACTTTATCCGACCCGGAATCTAGATCCATGTATCATGTATGATAGGTATATGGCAAACGGGTTATAACCGGTTTTTTCGGGTAAAAGAGGAACTTGGTTTGACCCGGGATCCGATGATAAGTGGCGGTGGAACCGTGGAAGGTGACGTGGGAAGGGCAGATATCGGAGCTGATGCGGCGGAGCAGGCAGAAAGTGGATCCGGTAGCAGGGATGTCGTGGGAATCCCGGATCCGGAAGCAACGGAGCAAATCATGCGTTAACGGGTCGGACCAAGATCATTAATGGCGTCTTTGGCTACATTAATTTTTCTTAACTTTATTAGCTTTTTGTTTAGGAGGTGAATATATTTTATTTTTGTGTGTTCAAATTTGTTAAAATATTATAAACTAATTATTAAAATTGGTCTCGAAATTGTTATTTTAATAGCCACAATTATATGAATTTGTAGAGAAAATAATATATATATATATATATACACACACATGCGCACGCACGTATAGACTAAAGTTTAGGGGTGCTCATAAGTTGAGTTGATAGGATTGAAGACATTTAAATAAACCTAACCCAATGCCTGCAGTTTAAATTTTTTTAACTCAACCCAACTCAAATCAAAGTGTAACCCAACTCAACCCAAACCTTATGAGTTGATCAGGTTAGTCAGGTTGATCAGGTTGATAATTTGGTACATTAAAATAGTCTTCTAACCTTGAATATGTTATTTATTTACCCATAATTTTTTTTTCGTCATCAACCATTTGATACAATCTATCCATACTTCTTACGTATATCGCATTCAATTAATTTTCTCACTTTACATATATATGTTCACAGTTATTGAACACATATACGAATGAGTTATATAAACATRAATAATAGATTGAAAATATGTATATATGAARARCGTACGTAATAATGTAATTGTCTAATGTATATATTAATTTTCTTACTTCGTTATTTTAAATATTTATCTTGTTTTAATTGTAAGATTTTAATACTAAATAAAATTTTATATTTCTATTTTATCTTTTTATTAATTTAAAGCGACCTATGCTTTTAGTATTAGCATGACCGTACATTGGTTGGTGTGCTTAAAGTTCAACTTGTATAAACATATGTTATAAATAACTAGAAGCGTACTCGCGCAATGCAGCGAGATACATCGTGTTTTTAATATTTCATTTTATTCTTTATCTTAGTCGATGTTATAATATG